>NC_051154.1:277974716-278210739 GCF_013339745.2 Dermacentor silvarum | reverse complement strand
TCCAATCGAGTGCGCGTGCAATCCGCTCGTGCGGATCAGTCTAGTGCGGATGCAGCGAACGACTTTTTCGACACGATCCGCCTTTTGGCCTTCCGCCCTGGTCCGCAAGAGGGCGGAGGCGTGCGGAGCGGGCGTGCGGATTGAGCGCGTATGGGCCATTAGCCAATCACCATCTTGGATCAGGTGGCCATATCCCGCACGTGATGTGTCGTCGTTTCCCGCCGGGCTCCGCCTCCAATTTTGCTAGGTCGCCCCCGAACACAGGCAGCGGTTGACATCTTGGGAACCAAACGTTGATGTCGTTCCCCCGGGATTGCCAGACACTGGCCCCTTTCAAGATTCGCCTCTCCATAGCGGTCAGTTCGCGGAACCAGGGAGGGCGGTGGCTGTCTCGATGGCGCGTCGCAGTCGGCACCGGGCGTCGTCGTGGTTCGGGCGGCGCTGGTAATTCACGGAACCGCACCAAAGGGGCGACGCTGCTGTTTAGCGACGCATGAGGTAGCCTGGAGACCAACTGCTAATCCCTCAGTCCCAGGTGACAATTCTCGGCCGCGAAAAAGGGGCGCCAGGTTGGCGCGTATGAGTCGGCGCCGGCCTCCTTTGTCCCGAAGGACCGCCAGACACAACAGGGCGTAGGTTGCGTAGACTGTATGCTCGTCCTTTCGTCGGACGCCAAGCCCGTCGGCCAGCGCTGTCGCACGAAAACAACTAAAGTAAACAAATATCTGACGGTCGCACTCACTACTTTTGACTGCGCAGGTTAAGAAACAAATAAAACTATACCGCGTCACCAAATTCAGACAAACGTCGACATGCAAAACAACACAACATGTGAGGGGGGCGTATTATAACAGGTGAACTTTACGAGCGCACGTTTCCACGGACTCCAAGAGCTGCATTGCATTGCAAGTGATAGCGGCGTCTATCGATGGGCGCTAAAAAAAGGTATTTATTGATAATGATCTAGCAAAATAGAGTTGTATCTTCTTTTCTCGCCATGCGTATATAAAATGAATTAGGAATTTTTATTTTCGTTGAATGAATCTATCTGCGTCTCGCTTTAATTAAAAATGCTTCTTTTCTTTCCCAGTGTTTATTCCCTCCAAACATAGTCGCTCTTCAATCGCTGCTCCCATAACCCCCCCTGCTGATGTCAGTGACAATTGGTTCTGAACCGCTTTTCGCCCGAAGCTTCGCGACCTATGTGGATCGACCTTGGCATGTGTTTAAAATCGCTAACTCCGCCGCATTCGGGACACACAGAGGGGAGACCTCCGTGTACCTACTGATGACGGAGAGTGCGGGATACGAGTTCGGTTGTATTAGCCTGAGGGCCACGGCTTGAGGCCTCGTGAGATTTCGATGTGGCAGGGGGAAAGCTCTGCGACTCATCTGAGAGTGGCTAGTGATCTCGTTGAAGGTGGAGAGAATGCCCCTGAAACGGGGAGGTTCTGCCTCCGAAAAGGTCAGACCAAGCCCGTCGCCGGTCCCACCCGGCACACCGGCCTCCCAGTGCCCGGCGCGGCCGGCAAGACCTCGCGCCCGGGCATGGGCCAACTAATTAATGTTGGCTAGCCCCCCCTAGTTCGACGCCCTCGTGCGCCGGGACCCATGTAATGACGTGGTGAGTAAACACCTTACCCTCAAGTGGCCTACCAACCTCCTCACAAACAGCCCCAGCCGCGAAAGCTCGAAGGGCTGATCTCGAGTCCGTATAAATATCTTCCCTGTCCGACCGAAGGAGTGCCAGCGCAATGGCCAGCTGCTCCGCCTTGCAAGTCGATAACGTCCTGATTGACGCGGCCGATAATACTCGGCCCTTCATGTCCACGACGTTAGCAACAAAATGGCTGGAGTCGCCTTCGTATTGGGCAGCATTTACAAAACATGACTCTGCCTCGTGCACGTGTGCGTACCGCAAAAGCGCAGAGACGCGAGCCGTTCTCCTGCCAGTGTTGAAAGTCGATGTACGTTCCTCGGAATTGGGGAGACCTTAATAGCCTGCCTCACACTATCCGAAAGCTGAACGTTCCTGTCCCTTAACGTCTTCGGATTGATCCCGACCTTAGCCAGGATCCCCCTTCCCGCCTCCGTAGACAAGAGTCTAGTAATTTGTGCGGACTGCTGCGCTTCGATAACTTCCTCTAATATGTTGTGGATGCCTAGGCTTCCTAGGTTTGCTGTGCTTGTGCGCATTGGGAGTCCTAGGACTCTCTTAATAGACAGTTTTAGGTTAGCGTGGTTACCGGAATAGCGGGCGGACCGGAATAGCGGGATCGAAATGCGCATGCGCAGAACGCTAAACGAGCCATACCGTTTACCGTGCGCACGCTATTTCTCAGAGTTAACGTTACCGTGTTATCGTGTTTACGTAGTGTACGTAACAGTGGCGTAGCCAGGGGGGGGGGGGTTGGGGGGTTCAAACCCCCCCCCCCCCGAAATTTTTCCCGCACCCCCCCCCCGCCCCCCTACTTACCCACCCTTTGTTTTCGTCGCTTCGCGCTGACATAATTCATGAAACCGGTGCTACTATCACAATTTAATTCCTGGGCGCTTCCGTTTGGGTTGGTAATTTACAGCGAATCATGTCTGCATATGGAAAAAACTGTCACGGTGTTTGTCAAGGCTTTCACACTCTGTGAAGTTTTGGGCGAGAATGTGGCGGCCGCATTCTGAAGCAACAAATGCGCAACAAATGAAGCAACAAATGCGGCAGCCGCATTTTAGATGATGGCGAAAACGCTCGACGCCCGTTTACTTAGATTTAGGTTGCACGTTAAAGACCCCAGGTGGTCGAAATCTCCGGTATACATTTCCGCCGCTTCCCTTCAGGTGCCGGTTAGGCCGCGCTCGCGCAGGATTTTAGGCTACGTTCACACTTGGTCTCAAAGCTGTAGGAAGCGGCAAAATCTTGCAAAAATCCGCCCGCCTAGGCGGCAAAACAGGCATAAATACAGGCTGCGAGCCAAATCGGTCTCGGGCCGATTTTTTCGGCATGGCGAAGCGGAAACGCGGCGGAAAGTCGTTCTGCTTCACTGGAAGCTACACTAGCATGTAAACAACCGGTCGTAAAATGGCACCGGTCACCAAAACCATGGCACCAAAAGTGTAGGCTGTAATGCTGATCGACGCGATCAAGAACAAGCCCTTGCTCTACGACAAGAGTGGCACTAAAACGTACTGTCAGCAATACTCGCGATAGCATTCAACGTCGCGCGACCGGAGGTGCGGCAACGAAGCCTTGGCGTGACCCAACTTCTCGCGCTTTTGCAAAGCCAGGCGAACCCACCACCGCCGTTTCCGAGGTGTCCGCGTCTTCCGTTTATTCATTGTCCATTTCTAGAAAACAAGTAGGTAGAAGTATAAAAGCCATTTCTTCTTTCACTTCCATGGCAGACAATAGTTGGGCATGCAGATTCCTCGTTGGCGCTCCATAATTCCCCTCGTACGTGTACGGTATGTTGCAGAAGTCGCGGGGTGCTTTTCTCGTCGCGACGATAGATTGGGAGCGTAGGTCTCATGTAGGACGCGCAGGCTTTGGCGAGCCCCAACACAAGGGCCAGCCTGGGTTTTAGCTGTGGTGTTTCCGTTGCCCCTTTGGTGTCCTGGAGGCGCCGACAATACGAAATGATGAAATGTTATTACAACTTGTAAATAAAAGCTATTAAAGAAATATTATCACGCCTAGGCACCAACCTGTGACTCAGCGCTACCGCGCCCGTGTGCGGAGAATTACGGAACGCCAACGAGGAATTTACCGAAGGTCGCAGATGACACGCGAAGTTGCGTAAAATGATCACTTTTGATGACGGTACGTGGGTCAAAGAATGAACATACCGCTCGAAATAATGCAATAATGAGCGCCACCACGCCGACAAACGTACGCAGACTAGATGGATCTGGACGAAAACGGCAGCGGCGGCCGCGGCGGTAGCAAAACAAATGTGAACAACTTGGACAGCGCGGAAAAAATTTTCCGGCCGCTTCGGCCTTTCCGCCCGCTTTGGCCTTTCCGTCCGCTTGCCGCTTTCCAAGTGTGAACCTAGGCTAGTCTGCGCGAGAAACGTCTCTTGTTTGCGATTGCGCCCTACGGAAGGCTGGTAATTACTGTTGTGTTGTTGAATCCCAAACCAGCAATTACGGAAGGCTGGTAGTTGCTGTTTTGTTGTGGAATCCCAAACCAGCAATGTACACACGAAGGGGTTGATGACAGCAGTGAAATTCCACCGACTCGCAATAGAATGCACGAAACAGACAGCCGACAAGCATGAATTACTGCTGTGCGCAGTACAGCGTATAAGTAAACTCTTGTTGCAGGCGCTGACAGTTCTCGTCGGAGTTCGCGCGTCCTGAGAAATTGGTTATGTGCACTATGCACTGAACAATACCGGAGTTCATTCCTGCATCACTAGTACACCAATCAGTCGAGATTATGTGAGGTACAAGCCCGCTTCCTGTTTGCACCGGCTTAAGTGAAGCAGAAATGAGTTGCACGCACTACTTAAAATGCGTACACATGCTATATCTGTGCTGAGCGGTGAAATATTCTGTACAATTCTGAATCTGTTGACGTAAAGGCAAATGACGGCTGCACGCTCGCACACAGCGGAAGACACAGCGGCCCATGCACTTGCCGCAGGAAATGCAACCCTCTCGTATGACGGAGCAGGGCGACGAAAGCTTCGAAAAAAAAAAAAAAACGCCTTACGCGTTTTTGCGCGTATTTCAGTTTTCAAGCGCAAAGACGCAGCGAACAAGCTATTGCTATGGGAGTAGGTATAGCCTGGTCACACGTGCATTTTTACGCGCATAGCCGTCCTTGACTTGTGAAACGCACTTCGCCCCGACGAGGACGACGCCATCTACGCTTAACGGAAATGAACAATTAATGATGTCTTCTCCGATCGAACGGGTCGCCTCAATGATGCGTTTTCGAAGACTGGTCCATTCAGTGGCGCGATGAGAGACCGTTGCTCCAAACGCCCACTGTACCTGTCGTACTTACTGTATTTACTGAGCTTACTTTACTTTTTACTTAATTTCTTCACAAGCACACGCGAGGGGGGGGGGGGGGGGGGCGGTCCCATGTCTTTGATATACATGTATAGAGTCTGCCTACACTACCGCTATTTATTATCGATCACGTGACCTAGAGGAAAGCAGAAGCTTGCACCCCCCCGCCGGTCGGGCCGGTGAACCCCCCCCGAAAAAAATTTTTGGCTACGCCCCTGGTACGTAAAACATGGCGGCGGTCCCGGCCGCCCGCTTCGAACTGAATTTGGAGTTGCTGTTGAATAATTCACTTCGTTGGTAGGAAATGACTGCGTAAATGGCTTTCGCTTACCTTCAGGCAGGATCGACAATATGTTTTTATGGATATTTAGCGGAGTTTTCGAGATCACTTCTCGTTTCGAACGCGCCTAAGCCTAACAAAAGAAATTTTCTTCGAGATGTGAGCGCCACCTGTCGATAAAGTCGGGAGATAGGCGCGACGAGGGCATATGGCCTCTGAGATGGGAAGATTTCGGAGGCTATGGTAGACAGCTTGTACTGCTTGTCTGTTTCGCTGCAGATCGGCGGACATGGCAAGTAAAAATACAACGCGCTCCTGGCTTCCATTGCGCTGCCTCTCGCACTTTCCGGACGCACACACACATATCTTAGGTGCCCTATGTATGCGAAATTCAAAGCGTAATGTAATAGCGTCCCTCACGTAAACTACGCTATCACGCTATACTAAAACTATCTTTCTGCAAAGTTCGTTTGCGGAACGGTAACGCTATTTCCCGTAACCCCGCTATTACGCTAACGCTAAACTAAAACTGTCTAATACTTTTCCTGATGAGCGTGTTTCACTTGGTCATTTGGTGTTTCTTCCATCTGTGAAAAAAAAAATTAACATTGGCGCCCAATGTGGAGCAAATCACGCTTGAGTGCAACGCGGCCGCGAGACGTATACTTAGTAAACTTCACGCGGTTTCTGTGTCAGTGCGGTTTGATGCAGTCTGTTCAAAATAATGTTCAGGGATACGGCTACAAGGACACGGACTTTAAGTAAGGCACACACAAATACACATACGGAAGCTTTCTGGAAACTGATGTTTTCTTAAATTTTTGTGCGCAAACAAACAGGGACGAAGAAAAGGAGACACAATGACGAGCGCTTTCTAACAACTGATTTTATTATTGGAAGAACCACCGGCTTAAATATCCACAGATCTGCGCGATCCTGTCAATAGAACACGTCAAGAGCGCATAAAATAACGCTTGTCATGAAATGCCGCTACGCGGTCAGCATAAAAAGCAGCAATGTTCATAAAACAAGCACAAAAGGCGAAAATGCGTTAAAGATATGATGACAGGAGCGAATTCTCTTTATCTAACAATGAAACAGAAGGAATAAGGATTATAAACAGGGATAAGGTGCCTCAGAAACCTTATCCCTGTTTATAATCCTTATTCTTCGTGTGCTACTCCATTAGTCAGCCATCTTTTTTATAATGAAACAGAAGGATGACTGATGCATTTTTCTTTTAGTTTTTCAATCCAGTGAGCTTCCACAATTTCTCTCGCGGTTTGATATCTATGCCTAAACAAAATGGTGGTGCTTCCAAGACAAGGTGAGCACGCATGTTCTACCCACGCATCTGTGGGTATTTAAGCCGGTGGTTCTTCAATAATAAAAATCAGTTGTTAGAAAGCGCTCGTCCTTGTGTCTCCTTTTCTTCGTCCCTGTTTGTTTGCGCACAAAAATTTAAGAAAATGAATCTGTTCCAACTAGGCCGACTCGCAGTTAAACTGATGTTTGTTGTATTTCACGTGTTCATGCAGGGTACATGGCCACAAAAAGCAGCACTCTCAAAGTGTTCGAAAGTTCCCCCAGCCCTTTTATCATAAGTAAATGGACTGTGGTAGTTGGATGCGACCATCTTGATTAAACGCAGTAGCAATTTGATGCTCGTTTCTCGACTATGTCACTCTTGTCACTTTTGAACCCCACCGCCACCGTCATTACCAATCATCTTCACGGCACAGTCGTTACGTTGGATCTCTGGGCTACAGGTTGTTCGTCCTTCGTGTCGAGCATGGGCTGCGTCGGCAACATCGCACTTCGCGCACCTTCGTGTTCAGGATCGAGGAGGCTGAGAGGTGGAAAAGTATCCACCTCGTCGTCTCCGACGCCTGCGACAAAGCGGTATGCGGGGTGGTAGGGGGCACGAGGTGTGAGGAGGTACCGACAAATAAGATTTAGTCATGCGTTCCAGGTTCAACTTCGTTGTGTGGTCTATACATGCATGGTCGATAAATCAGAACAGGGTTCCTCGTAAAGACCAAAGAAAACTTATTTTAGACCAATTAACGCAGCTGGTGGGATTCACTTTACATCATCATCATCATCATCATATCATCATCATCATCATCATCAGCCTATATTTATGTCCACTGCAGGACGAAAACCTTTCCCTGTGATCTCCAATTACCCCTGTTTTGCGCTAGCTGATTCCAACTTGCGCTTGAAAATTTTCCAACTTGATTACCCCACCTGTTTTCTGCCGTCCTCGACTGCGCTTCCCTTCTCTTGGTATCTATTCTGTAACTATGTAACTGTAGCTTTATATCCGGGTGTCCCAGCTATCACGCAGCACGATTAAAAAAAAAAGAGCAACGGCGTTACGCGAAGCAAACCTTGCGCGTATTGTTTCCAGTGCAGTAGAGTAGCCGCCAGTAATTTTTTTCGTAACTGAGATTAAATTAGCTAATTGTAATTAATTATCTAACTCGACAAGTACTGTTCTAATTATGACAGTGTCAATGAGAAAATTGTAGAGCAACATGAAAAACTCCCGATATAGCTTCCTGTTGCTCAATACGTGCTACATAAAAGTGTTTTTCCGAGCGTGAAAGAAGCCCGCGAATACCTGCAACGTTGCCGCGCGACCCTGGCCGATCGAGGCACTATATATATATATATATATATATATATATATATTGATTCGTGCTCTATGTAGACATTTGGACTACGATGATGTGCTTTAACGTGCTCCATGTAGTGGGACAGGGGGAACTTGTAGACGAAGACGTGTGTTGTTCTGGTGGTCTGTTTGAACAGGCTGTTCCGCTGCCGTCTTGCTCCGCCGTTGTTGTCTCAGGCCCGGACTTGGGCTTTAGTTCCTTCGGGGCTAATAAATGTTATTTCTCTCTCTCTCTCTTGTTCGCGTTGAACCGCGACACTGGTGAAAGTGCTGGGTACACAACCCTGCCCGATGCTCCGGACTCCTCCTGGGAGCCGTTCATCCAGCCCATCTGCAATTACAACTCCTGTGCATCACTTCAGTCGGTGGTTGCTAGGCCTTTCCCCCGAGCTCAACCCCCTACAAGAACGCTCGTCCGAGCCCTGTCTACCTCTGCCAATGGCAACCGCCAGCCTGCCACAGGTTCCACGAGTTCCACAAGACAGCTCTACCCACAGTCCGTCCCAGGTAACCCTTCTGCAACCACTGATTCCCGATCGCTTTCATGGTGGCGCACATGAAGATGTTGAAGACTGGCTTGACCAGTACGAACGTGTTGCCAAGGTCAATGGGTGGACTGCTCAACAAAAGCTCTCCCACGCGTATTTCGCCCCTGACGGTAGTGCTCGCACGTGATTTGAAAACCACGAAGCCAGTTTCGCTACATGGAATGATTTCCAACATCAGCTAATTGAAACATTTGCGAGTGTCGATCGACGGGACCGTGCCCAGCAACTAATTGAGCTGCGCTTTCAGAAAGCCAACGAAACTGTAGCGATGTTTGCCGAGGACATGGCCCGCCTGTGTCGTAGAGCTGACCCTCACATGCCTGAGGAAAAGAAATTACGCTACCTTATGCCTGGCATAAAAGAAGAACTGTTCGCCGGACTTGTGCGCAATCCACCGAGTACCGTGGCGGATTTTATAAAGGAAGCCACTGGTATTGAACGTGCACTCCAATGAAGGTGCAGGCAGTATGATCGCTTGCCCACCAGCACTCCTATCAACGCCGCCGCAATGGCCGTTAGCAATCAGAACTCCCTTCGTGATCTAATTAGGGAGATTCTTCGGGAAGAACTTCAGAAGCTCGGGATACCGGCAATGGACACACCCATGGCGTCAGTCGCAGAAGTCGTACGTGAGGAAATTAGGCAAGCGTTCTCCGCAGGTGATCCTGGTTACAAGCAGCGTCCCCGAAGTTATGCCGACGCTGTCCGACGTCAACCAGCTGTTATGCCCATGCGGTCGCAACATAAGCCGCCGAGACCCACACCTTGGTCATCACCACCAGAGGAACTTCTCAGACACCCACCCGTTGTGCCGATCCCGTCCTACCACCAGCCGTCATCCGCTGCATTTTGGTAACCGCCACAAGACGAGGCTTCGAGGCGCCCGCAAATTCGAAAAACGGACGCATGGCGCACGGTTGATAGGCGCCCCCTCTGTTATCACTGCGGAGGCATCGGCCATATTTCCCGCCATTGCTGGTACCGCGACGCCTCATTTCGACCTCTTCAGTCCTGGTCTGACGGTCGACGCACCAGTGACGACTACATGCCACGCAGCGACGACGTTGCTTTTCAAGGTCCTCCGGTGGCGCGCACTCTGAACGATGACTCTCCAGGCCTAACCAACAGACCGATTTTGGCCAACGGTCACGCTCTCCGTCCCCTGCTCATTCATCTTCACTGAATGGACGTGCCTTTGCTGACCTCCGGGGAAGGAGGTCGCCCAGCTCACGCCGGGGAAACTAACGGCGGCGACCTCTGGGGGTAAGGTGCGGGCCGGCAACAAGACGATGAAAAAACCCCAATAATCCCGCCCCAAGACGCCGTGAAACCGACACACTCTGATACCGACGAAATTGTGAGCGCATATCTTATTGTTTCCGTTGACGGACAGCAAGTGCGAGCGCTAGTCGACACTGGTGCCGATTATTCGATAATAAGTGAAAGCCTAACCGTTCGCCTTAAGAAAGTAAAGACGCCCTGGATGGGACCCCACATAAGGACTGCGGGTGGCCAACTACTCACGCCTGCTGGAAGCTGTACGGTCAGAATCACCATAGGAGGTTCTTCCTTCGTGGCAACTTTCGTCGTTCTTCCAACTTGCTGTAAAGATTTAATCATAGGCATGGATTTTTTACGGGAATACGGCGCCATAATCAACATCCCGGATCGCATGGTTACGTTTCACAAGAGCCCTGATTTATTTCCCTGCTTAATGCCGCAACACAACTCCTTTCGTCTGACCGAAAACGACGTGGTCGTCCCACCTCGGTCATCTATCCTTGTTTCGGTGGCATGTGACGTATACCGTTTGATTGTGAAGGAGTTGCAGACCAAGTAACCCCCTTGTTATTTACTCACGGTATCTCCGTTGCACGAGGCATCGTAAATATCCCAGATGGGCGCACGAACCTGTTGTTAACAAATTTTAGCACCGAGCGACGGCACCTACCAAAGGGCACGGCTGTGGCTTACTATGACGATGTCGCTGATGTTCGTGGGTGCTTTTCAGTACTAGAAGAAGCGCATGCGCAAGACCCAGCACCTGTGCTTGACGTAAACACTACTTTACCGCAGCACGAGTGAGAACGACTTCTTGCTCTACTGGCCGAGTTCCACGACTGCTTTGTGTCGACGTCAAGAGTCGGACGGACGCCCTTAACCAAGCACCGCATAATCACAGAGGACAAAGTGAGACCGATTCACCAAAACCCTTATCGTGTGGCCCCAAAAGAACGTGAAGCGATACAACAGCAGGTAAACCAAATGCTTGAAGACGATGTGATTCAGCCTTTCAAGAGCCCCTGGGCATAGCCTGTAGTTTTGGTCAAGAAGAAGAACGGCAGCCTGCGTTTTTGTGTGGATTATCGAAAGCTAAATCAGGTTACACAAAAAAAAAAGACGTGTATCCGCTTCCCCGCATAGACGATTCACTTGATAGGCTTAGAAACGCTCGTTATTTATCTTCCATGGACCTAAATAGCGGGTATTGGCAAATTGAAGTAGACCCGACAGACCGTGAGAAAACCGCTTTTGTCGCGCCAGGTGGACTATACGAATTTAAGGTCTTGCCTTTCGGCTTGTGCTCTGCACCTGCTACTTTTCAACGGCTTATGGATACCGTGCTTTCGGGGATGAAGTGGAAAACCTGCTTAGTCTATCTCGACGACGTCATAGTGTTTTCCGCAACGTTTGAAACGTTTGAAGAGCACCTTGAACGGCTTGAAGCGGTTCTGCAGTCTATACGGTCCGCCGGTCTCACCCTAAAGCCGGAGAAATGCCACTATTGCTTCGCGGAGCTAGAGTTTCTTGGCCATGTCGTCAATCACGCAGGAGTCCGCGCGGATCCTAAAAAAATTGCCGCTGTCGCACAGTTCCCTGTTCCTTCTGATAAAAAGGCTGTCAGACGCTTTCTGAGCCTCTACGCCTATTATCGGCGGTTTATTGCAGACTTTGCTCGCATTGCGTCGCCGTTAACTCGCCTCACGAGAGATGACGTTGCGTTTGTATGGGGCGATGAACAGCAAGCTGCATTTAACGATTTGCGGAACCGTTTACAAACGCCCCCTGTGCTGGCCCACTTTGACGAGACAGCTCCGACAATGCTTCACACTGATGCCAGCAATGTTGGTCTCGGAGCTGTGCTTGTGCAGTGCCAGGAGGACACAGAAAGAGCGATCGCTTATGCAAGCAGAACGCTCTCACGCGCAGAAGCAAATTACTCTACAACTGAGAAAGAGTGTCTCGCCGTGGTATGGGCGGTTACAAAATTTCGCCTTTATTTGTACGGTCGCCACTTCAAGGTTATCAGCGACCGTCATTCGCTTTGCTGGCTCACAAATCTGAAAGATCCTTCCGGGCGATTAGCACGTCGGAGCCTGAGACTGCAAGAGTTTGATATGACGGTCCTGCACAAGTCGGGGAAACGGCATACCGACGCTGACTGCCTGTCTCGGTCACCCATTGAATCAGCTCCTTCGACCGATGAAGAGGAAACAGCATTCCTCGGCCTTCTCGACACGTCTACCATTGCACAACAACAACGTGACGACCCTGAGTTGCTTGGACTGATTAATTTCTTGGACGGACGAACTCAGACAGCACCTAAAGCTTTCGCAAGAGGATTACCATCGTTTTGCTTAAGGAACAAAGTTCTATACAAAATGAACTTCTCATCGAGCGGATCAAGCTATTTTGCACGTCGTTCCTACTGCTCTTCGTAGGGAAGTACTGGAAGCATGCCACAACGAGGTCACCTCTGGGCATCTAGGATATACGCGAACACTTAACAGAGTGCGACAAAGATATTATTGGCCAGGACTGCCCGTTGCCGTGAAACATCACGTTCGGACCTGCTTAGATTGTCAGCGGCGCAAGTCACCTCCAACGAAACCAGCCGGTTTGCTACAACCCGTTCAAGTACCGCAAACGCCATTTGATCAGATCGGAATGGACCTCTTGGGTCCACTTCCTACCTCTACTACTGGTAACCGCTGGGTTATTGTAGCTACTGACTATCTTACTCGCTACGCCGAAACAAAAGCTATCCAGTGAGGCACAGCAGCAGAGGTGGCCCGATTTTTCATAGAGAATGTTGTGCTGAGACATGGCGCACCAACCATCGTCATAACAGACCGAGGCACCGCATTCACAGCCGCGCTTTTAGATCACGTCCTGATGCTCAGTGGTACAACTCATGGAAAGACAACAGCCTACCATCCACAAACAAACGGACTAACAGTACGCCTGAACAAAACACTCGAAGACATACTTTCCATGTACGTGAATATAGAGCACAAAGATTGGGACGAGATTCTGCCTTATATCACGTTTGCTTATAACACGGCTAAACAAGAAACTACACGGATGACTCCATTCAGCCTTGTCCACAGACGCGAAGTAAGGACGATGCTCGACGCCATGCTACCACACGCACCTGACGACATTGACACGGATGCCGATGCGTTTACACAACATGCAGAAGAAGCCAGGCAGCTCGCACGCGTGCGAATACACCTGCAGCAAGAATACGATGCAGGTCGCTATAATGCCCGTCATAGGCCTGTAACTTACGACACCGGTGACAGAGTATGGTCTGGACGCCTATACGAAAACGGGGACTATCCGAGAAGCTGCTGAGGCGATATTTCGGACTCTATAAAGCGCTCCGTCGGCTAAGTGAAGTCACATACGAGGTCGTTCCAGATAGCCCTTACTGCACAAGGCGCCGCCAACACCGTTCTGAACTTGTGCACGTAGTGCGCATGAAGCCCTACGTCAGCGAGTGACTGTACGAGGGACTTTCATTTTCACCAAGCGAATTTATTGTTTAGCATCGGGGTGATGCTCTTTTCGAGGGAGAGCAAATGACGCGTGCTCTATGTAGACATTTAGACTACGATGACGATATGTGCTTTAACGTGCTCCGTGTAGTGGGACAGGGGGAACTTGAAGACGAAGAAGACGGCTGTTGTTCTGGTGGTCTTTTTGAACAGGCTGTTCCGCTGCCGTCTTGCTCCGCCGTTGTTGTCTCTTGTTCACGGTGAACCGCGACAATATATATATATATATATATATATATATATATATATATACGTTCTCTTCTTAAAAATTAAACTATGGGGTTTTATGTGCCAAAACCACGATCTGATTATGAGGCACGCCGTAGTGGGGGACTCTGGAAATTTCGACCACCCGGGGTTCTTTAACGTGCACCTAAATCTAAGCACACAGGTGTTTTCGCATTTCGCCCCAATCGAAATGCGGCCGCCGTGGCCGGGATACGTTCTCTTCTTCTTCCAACCCCCAAGCGCGTACGTGCCACAGCGGATGGCTCATATGTGATGGCATGTGCCAATATAAATGGTCATATCTAAGGAGACAGTGAGGAATCACTCATCTCACCGAGAAGCTGCCTAATTAGTAAGAAACGACGTCGACACCACTTTCCGTAGCCGACATTCATAAAGAACGGCCACAGTTAAAATGAAGCGGATGCCACATTCGTCATCACCACAAACTCTCTCATACAGGCCAAGTAGACTTGATTCCAAGGGCTGGGCAGACGCATAGAACATAGCGGATAATAATGTGCACCGCCCCCAGAGGTGCTGGATGTTTATGTCCAGAACTTTTCCTGGTGTTTATTTGATTTTGTGTAAGGTAAAATTAAATACTGCCGTAACACATGATGTACTGAGCAACAGAAAGCTGTATCGGGAGTTTTTTATGTTGCTCTACAATTTCCTCATTGTCACTTTTAATCTAATTATAATATTTGAAAAGTTGATTAATTAATGAAGACTAATTATGTAATTAGACGGAATGCAAGAAATAATCTGAATGTCCAAGCGACACAAAACAACATTATATTGGTTCTGTCCAGCTACGTGGCATTTGCATATTTTTATTGTTCGGTGCAAGTTATGTGAAGCAACCTGTATGCACATATTAGAATTTAGCGGTATCGCTGCGGAGTGTGTGTTGTTCCCACCTAAGACGACAAAGGTGGTCTGAGATACCTTTTTTTCAGTTTTCCCAACCTGTGTGTGATTTTGCATTGATCACCCACGAGAAGTCCTCAGGTCTCGAGCCACAAAGAAGTTTCGACTGGAACCGCCTGCCAACCTGGCGTAATCTTGGCAGGTATCATGTAATGATTTCTTTCGCCTCGGTTCTCTTCCTAACATCCATCGTTCACGGCCTGCCAATCCTGGTGATAACAAGCGTGTTTCGAAGCACTGACGAAGCGCGAAAAGGGGAAAAAAATGGCATCGAATCGTTGCATTATCCTGGCCCTATTTACTTTTTGGGAAGCCACACCTCCACGTCTCGTCTAATGGCACTGAGAATAAGTAAAATCAAATTAGAGTTTATTGCCGCCGAACTCAATTTCGTGACTATCTTTAATGTATCCGCTAATGATACACGCATCGATTTACGCATTGCTGACGGAATCAAACAAACTTTGTTGGCAAATAGCTAGCTACAACCATTCACGAATGCCATCGGGAATCAAGTCGGCGCTGTAGCGAGAGGGGCACCGTAGCACGATTTATCTTATTCGTCACAGCCTCTTTCTTTTACCTTTGTCCCTTTTCTTTGCGACGTCACCGCTCGTGCGGGCGAAAGTGAATCGCAGACGCATGGCGCTTCTCACCGATACAGCTATTTATTTCCCATTTCATCTTGCAAGTGAGAAACAACTAGACAGCACAAGACTTGCAAGCTCGGAGCCGTGACGTCGAGCTATTGGACAGACGATACGGAGCAGTTGTTTTAAATGCGTAAGCATTTCTATGCCTACCCAACGAGGAAACCCGTCCGTCCGTCCGTCATGTAAGACGAATTATTATAAACAAATGCTCTTCCCGTCGCGCAACAGAGACAGATAAGCAGTCATTGATTTCATAAGAATGATAAGGAGTGATGAGGTGTTATATGGGTCTAATCACGGTTGATAGTGGTTAGACGCGGATGGAAAATGTGCCAAAGAGCGATAAGCGCTTATAATAGCCGGATGAATTCTGATAAGATTAATAAGCACCGATAAAGGTTGGTAAGGGTCCAATTAAGTCGAATAAGTTTGATAAGGAGCGGTAAGAGTTCATAAGGTCGGATCATGCCCGGACAAGGACATATAAGGGTTGATAAGGACCTGATCGATTGTGATAAGGCTTCTACTGACGGTTTGCAGATTATCTTCATGTAGCGCAAAAACACACGGACGTAGAAGAAGAACGGAGACACACACAGGCGCTAACTTGTTGGAAGTTAGCGCCTGTGTGTGTCTCCGTTCTTCTTCTACGTCAGTGTGTTTTTGCGCTACATGAAGATAATCTGCAAACATGTTATACCAACAAGCCCAAATGTCTACACTGATGGATTCTACTGACGGATAATGGTTGATAAGGCTCGGATCGAGTCCGATAAGGTTGATAACAACTGATAAGGTTGATAAGGGTAGGATCTAGTCCGGTAAGGTTGATAACGAGCGATAAGGGTTGATAAGCGTTTATACTGGTCGGAGCAAGTTTCATAACATTGATAATGACACCGGGCTGCGCAGAGATAAGCTAGGGGCACTATGTTTACGCATACTTAGACAACTCCCCAGAGGAGTTCCTGCGTGAATTTTTATTGTCCACTGCAATATCCCTTCACCTTCTCGGTTCTACATTTCCGTTAAGACAACAAATCATTTCCCGTATGCTTTCCTTGGCTTTATTATCAGTTGGCTTCATATGGTTGCGACTAACAAAAAATATGAAGAACCAACCCCAGTTGCTTTCCAAGAATGCGTTTAGCATGCTTTGGGAGGTGGTTATTCGTGGCACTATGTTGCACTATTTCTTATCGGTAGCGCTCCCCGTACCACCGTGCCTAAGCCGCACGCGGGAGCCAACCGCTACTTCGAGCGCCACTTCTTCAAGGACCAGCTCGGAACCCCGTGCAGCGTTTGCGACCCCCTCTGCTCCATGTTGGCCGCTCGGCAAGAATGCAGCCAGCGCATAGCTGGTGGCCCAAGGGACTTACTTCTCACAAACAGCCAGAAATATACAAACCGCAAAGTAGGAAGAAGAGCCAAAAAACGCAATCGCTAAAGAAAGCAATAACGTTGTAGAAGAGCCAAAGAAAGTAGAAGAGAGCCAAAGCAGCATTGCAAGCAACTCTTACTCTACATGGTTTAAGGGTGTTAAAATCGGGAGGCTGCACGGCTACGTTCAGTATAAGTCCTCTGAGGACCTTTTAAGGTGAACGATACTCCACAAGGATTACAGCGGCTTGAGGTGGCTCATTGCTGCGTCGCAGTGCGACCCGTATACACGCCAACTCAAGCGCCGCACAGATTTTAGCGAGAAGGAAAGACTGGCCCGTAAGCCATTCACGCGGCAGCCTGTTAACCTTTCGCGAAATGCACTACGGGCACATGATAACGCGTATCTCTGGCACACTGCTACGCAAAGGGACAACACGTGTGAACACGCTGCTCGCACCTGCATGCGCTTTTTACGCGAAGCGACATTTCTTCACCCACTGCCTCTCAAAGGCCTTAAGCAGGTCAGGAGAAAACGAAGCGCCGATGCCGCCGTTCTTGATAACCTCTACGCAAAACGCGTCTATTAGTGAAACAAACAAACAAACAAACAAACAAACAAACAAACAAACAAACAAACAAACAAACAAACAAACAAACGCGCGCGTAACTGGCGCTATGGCACGGGGTATATGGGTTGATCCAAGAAGTGAATCTGCCAATTTTTATTGGAGTGGAATGATGTAAGTGCACTGAAAGAAAAATTTGAACTGTCAACATCCTTCTTATTCCACCACAGTTGATATCATGTGTGCCACACGTTTTCGTAACACACCTATAGCAAGGCAGCCATTCTCACGGCGGGTGAGGAAACTCTCTGAAGAAATGGGTGTTCCAGTCCTTGATCATCGCGTAATGCCCCCGGCAAAGCTGTTATCACCATGACAATGGCAAACAGTAAACTGTTACACATCATTTGTTGAGGTCACGAATTATGCTGCGGAAGTACACATCCGAATGTATTTTCCTGAACTTCACTCAAAATACTCTTGCCCCGGAGTTCTACACCGATGCATCAAAGTCACATGCTGGCGTGGCTTGTGCAGCAGTCCATCCTTTTGTGCATCCGATATCCTGTACCTAGAAACAAGTATATTTACGGCTGAGGCCTTTGCACTATGTTCTGCAGTGAAAGATATCGAGAAACCAAATCTTCAAAAGACAGTTATATTTACTGACTCCTTAATCATTGTAAAAGCGCTAATTTTTGTTCGTAAACACAGGAAACCTGTGCACAATGAGCTATATTCAGTGTTGTGCACAGCATATACGTCTAACCAGTGTGCCACAATATACTGGTTACCAGGCCACATAGGTATTGAGAGCGACATGCTTGCACATGAAACTGCCGCTTCCGTAGCAAGAAAAGGAAACTTGTCCTGTATAGCTGTCTCTGCGATAGATTTGAAGCCTTTCCCGAGGCAAAAATCCTTTGGAGCTTTTGCCAGCGCTTATGGGACACTGAAACACATATTAAACTCCACGTAATTACGCCACAGTTAAGGAATTGGCCCCCAATTACGAAAATACGACGGACTGAGGTCATTTACTCCCGTATTCGAATTGGCCACTCCTATGGCCCACAGTCTCACCTGATGACTGGTAATGGACCTCCTATCTGCCGTAAATGGCCAGATATTAGAACGTCAAAGAAAAAAAAGATAAAGAAAAGATAAAAAGACTTTCTTTTAGTATATAAACAACACGTTCCACTCCAACCGGCAATGTTTCTAGGCATAGAATAATTTTCTTAACCACAAGGTAGTTTTATCGTTTCTTCAAGATGTCTTGACAATGCAAGTTATCAGCCCCCTTGCTAGCGCAGGAGCGGCTGCTGCTGCGATAGCATTTGTGCAGAACACGTGCCTTCCAATCTTTGCATTGAAGGAGCGTGGTGAGGCAGTAGTGCTCCTTTCATCCAAAATGGTTTACCAAATCCCCCTTTCAAAGCACACCTTTCACGTGTATAGCAGACCTCATTAATCATTCTCATAGATTTATTGTATATAGTATAAACCTAATGCATCCTACAGCGAATATCTTTAGGCTACTATACAGCCATGCTACACCCATCCTTCGTAATTCATTACTACACTGAAAACTCACGATTACCTGCTTGGCGCTCTTTGGCCACAGCTGGCCCTTGCCCCATTAAGCACATAGACATTACATCATCATCACGTTTCAGTGGGTACCTTCAAGTGTTGGTGTCACTGGTAACGGAAGAAGGTGCTCTTGCCAATGAAGGGCTTTCAAGGCTGGCAACAGTGAAAGCTCCGATGGATCACAAACTCTCTATAGAGACAATTTGTATTACATTTAGTCGCTTTAGGCCCCACTACGCCAGCCCTCTGTTGTCAATGAACCCGGTCGCACGGAAACCGTCCTTTCTATACACAGTGACATCAGGACCGACTTACATTCAATCATGAGCGCTAAAGGTAGGGCGAGCTGCTTCTGCATATTGATCATTGTAAATAGAATAGTTAATTATTGGGCAAGTTGGTTTTCAATAACGGAACAGGTAAACTTGGCGCAATAAAAAAGACAAGACACAAAAAAGGGAGACAAGGACAAGCGCTGTGTAAGCAGCATTGTAAGCATCATTGTAAGCATCAATGACAAGCATCATTGTAAGCAGTGCAGAAGCAGGCGAGGATGACTTAGCGAGAATACAGGACGAGCGCTGACTGTAAAATGTAAGTTTATTCGGGATAATGTGCTAATATGAAAACGACAATCTTGGAACAAAAAAAATCAAGAACAAGAAAGATCAAGAACCCTCAATAAAATGTTTATTCTCTTGACAGTATTTTTGAATCCTGGCTGAGGCACTTTTGCCCTTGATGATATCTTTTACAATGCCTCCGGTTTCTCGTCTTGCTGGGAAGAGCAGTAAGCAACGATTCAAAACGAGAGCACCTGTCACCCTCTTTGTAGAATTCGCATGTTTATGTGACCAGCCCTCTTTGTCTGCCACAGGCCGACTCGCTGTCGGAGGTGTTGATGTGTGTCGCGAAAGGCTGCTGCACCACGTGTATGCAGAGAGACAAGACAGGTCAGTCCTTTTTGAAAAGGCAGTCGGAACGTGTGTCATGCAGCGCAGAACGAAAAAAAAAGATGCACGAAGCACAATTTTGCCAGAGAAGCCATAGCCTCAAGCACACGAGCGCGCCGTGGGCATAACGCATGATAAGGCTGGAGGAGACCTCAGCGACACACAAAGTGCCACGTAGCGTCTCGTCGAAGCGGACAAGATGCGTTCGCAGTGTATAAATAAGGGGAACACTCGCTCCATCCTTGTTTGAAAGTAGCCATCATGCAGCTGAAGGTTCTGGTACTGTTGGCAGGCGTCATTGCACTTGCTTGTGGTAAGATGAAATTTCTTCTGGTGTTTTTGAGTGTTTCTTAAGCTGCCTCTGTATTCTTTTAAATTCTTATTTCAGCCTTGTCTTTCAATGGTAATTGTTGCTGAGGCTCATGCTAATTATTTCACTAATTGTCAAGATTAGTGTGAATGACTGACAAATAGTTAATGAAGTAGCGCGAATTGTGAATTACCCTTGATGTAGCTTCCTCCTTTGTGATTTTGCAACCGCAACGCGTAACTGGAATGTACTAATGTAAATGCACTGATAAAACTACATCTGGGCTCCTCACATATTCTCAGAAAAAGAGCTTGCAATGTATGTGCAATAAAGAAAAAAAAAAAACTAGTGGGATTGGCGATGAGGACGCGAAAATCCTCATTTTAAGCAGCGGCTGACAGTGCGTTCCAGTGTGCGGCTCTCACTTTGCTGGCCCTCTAGCGTCAAGTGCGAGCTGAAACGAAGTCAATAGCCTGCGCAGGTGTGCAGAAATATACCATCGCCAACCACCACGAGTAATCTGCCGCGAAGCAGCGCTGTCTGTACACTTATCAGAGGAAAAAACTGCACACGTGCTGTATATTTACGTGTTCTCTTTAACAATGGACCGCATTGTACATTACTCCTTTGCTGCAGGCCAAGAGTGGTCGAACAGGGAATAGAACTCTGGATCCCAAGTTTTGAGAAGGGGCCTCGTCTTCGGTAGGCGAAGCCAAGTCTCCTTGTCGAATCCATGGCTCCCGACTCATACTTCTCTCATTCGACCACTGTTAGTCACTTCAAGCCTGTGGACCTTAGTCTCTTTGGACCCCTGAGCTGTAGGCCATTGTAAGCAATAGAAGGAACTAAATAATTGAACAAACGTCATCAGCAAAAGTTCGATGAGCCGTTGCGGGCCTCGGTAAATTCGGGGGACAGGGGTGGTCAATGGCTCGCCCGGAGCCCAGATAGCAACTGCTTTTCATTTCCATGCACACGCGACCTCGACGGGGATTTTCGTGTTCCTTCTCTTCGCGTACGATTCACTATGAAATACGCGAAGAGAGCGTCGTCTTCTCTCGCGGGTGACATCAAGCAAGTTCCGTTGGCGATGGTGTAGCTAAAGAGAGGCAGTGCCTGCAACCAAGGCAGTCAATGCGGTCGCGCTCCAAAGAAGTTTGACGAATCTGGCAGAGCAAGAACTTATGACGAAAAAAAAAAAGGTATGCGGATTCCACGCGCTGCGGCAATCGGGGGACGGGAAGCTTCTTTGATGTAAATGCTAGTGTTATTGCTAGTTATGAAAGGCTAAATTCATACATATACTTTGTGATGTTACGTAAATTTAATGTTGACGTCATGAATGTGATGACGTTGCTTGTGTTGACGTAATCTACGAGAATAATTAATTTGACTTCTATCCTTGAACGATATGAATAATCGTCATTGTTTCACACTCGTTGATTAATTGCACCTCCCAACAGATACTTTGATAAATGTCTTTTAAGGTCACATTTACCTGTATGAATGGCATTAGTGGTGTATGAGCCAGCGTCCCTGCGCAAGTGCTTCCTCTCCAAACGCAGATAGACATTGACCCGGCAAAAGACATCGACCCGGCAAAAGAGGCAAAGAAGCTAGGATAGTGGATAACCGGGCGAGTTGGTTTAGATTCATGTTTGTTCAATTTACATTCATGTGTGTTCATGTGTAGATCGTTCATTCGTTGTGTGTGTTCGCGCTCCAAACCAACTACGAAAGGAGCTAGGTTCACATGCTACAGCTGAGTGACTATTACAGCCACTCATCTGTGTCATGTGAACATAGCTTCTTAGGTGACGCTGATAACAGAGTTATCAGCATCAGCCTTCCCCGGCATTTAATTGTGGGTGTTCAAAGGACCGAACCTGCATTATAGGCCGGTGAGAGACGCCTTAGTGGACCACTCCCAGCTGCTTAATTTTGACTAGCTATAGAGTTCGTTCTTTCACGTGCGCTTACGTCTAGAGGAGCATTTAATTGCGTTAAACAGTTATGAGCTCGGGATCCGGCTGTCTCTGTAACGTCACGTATGATCACGCTCAGATCCCTAGGCAACGTAAAATAAAATAAAAAAAATATCGCCATTACTTTGAAACCCAAACCCCACGGTTGTGATACGGGCGCTCTACCAGAACTTCATAGCCGCTCTGAATGGCCCCCCCCCCCCCCCGCCTCCCGTTCGAAATAAAATTGCAGCATAATTAGCCTTATTCTCCTTGTCTGCAGAATAGTTTTAATGGGTCATCAAAGCCGCCATGTTAAATTATCCATTCTTTCGGGATTAAAACAAAACCCGCGAAGTGCTGTTAAAGGAACAAGTGATGCTAGGCTTCCTGTGTATACCAGCAGCCCCAAGGAGGTCGTGCAGATGAGTATTAGTCGATTCCATGGCCGCGGAGATTTCGAACACCCCGCTGTAGGATGCCTCGATGTGCGGCGCGCCTGGACCCTCCTTCCGCGCATACCTGAAACGTACACACACACAGATGCACCCGTTATTCGAAGGTCCCGGACAAAAGCCGAGATTTTCGTAATCCCTGGTGTACGTTCCGTTGTCGAGGCTTTGGGATAATTGTGCAGTCTGATGTATCTAATCTGCCACGTGGCGCTGCTTAGCGATGTCATTGACTCGGGGCCATGCAGTCTGCGCGAATTCTGTCAAAATAATTCATTCTTTCGGTACACTTCCATCGTAATGCGGTCGCGGTAGGCAGCATGCAGGTACTTGATCTCGAGACCCTGTCGGCGTTCAAGGGCGAGTTTATGCCACTGTCGGTTTTGCTTTTTTTTTCCAAAGCACAAACGACGCCCCAGACTTGCGGGGAGAACGAGATATGGAAGGAGTGCGTGAGCAGCAGCTGCGCTGAAGGCACCTGCGAAAAGCCCGTCCCGGGACCCGCGTGCACTGCTGACTGCAGCTATGGCTGCTACTGCGCCGACAGCTTCTACCGCCACCAAGGGCGTTGCATCTCTCTGGAGGAGTGCCCCGGTCACTAGGTATCTGAATCGACGATGTTCTGTTGTGACGTATCCGCTGAGTGCATGCTATTTAAAAACATAGGGAGAGCTGACAACATACTATTGCGCGAACTGCCGCCTTTCTTCAACTTCTTTGTCATGCCGCGAGTACGTGCAGTAGTACGTTCACTCTGCTTGGGAATTCCCGTTCTCTGTGGTGGAGCGTGAAGATATCTCGAGAGCAGAGACAAAATATGGATCGAGAAAATACTGTAGCCTGTTGCGACTTTTAGAGGCGAGAGACTGAGTCTCGGAGATGGCGAAAGAGAAGCGAAAAAAATTATTTCCCACTTTCCTAGGCGGTGGCGGCGCTACGTGGTTTGTTCGTGTACCAGGGTGACGGGTGACTACATCGTTTTGAGGCACAAGAAGTAGTGTGGGCAATATGCCTATCAACGCCTTTCCAAGGTAGGAGAAGGAAGGGATATTCAGAGAAAACAGGTACTGGTTTGCGCAATGAATCATGAAAAAAGAAGAGAGTTCTCGATGGTATAGTGAAAAAAAAAAGCCTCACGGGATTGCTGTACGCAGTGTGGCTCCTTGGATCACGACAGGTCCGCGTCTAAGGTACCCGTTACATTATTTCTTGTCTGAAGCGCCAGGAAAGTACCTTTTCTACAATCCCCGAACTTTAGATCTTCCGCAGTCACTGTATCCCTATATTTTTGTCTGGTTTCGTTTGATAATCTCCGAACTTTACATCTTCCGCAGTCACTGTATCCCTGTATTTCTGTCTGGTTTCGTTTGATAATCCCCGAACTTTACATCTTCCACAGTCACTGTATCCCTATATTTTTGTCTGGTTTCGTTTGATAATCCCCGAACTTTACATCTTCCGCAGTCACTGTATCCCTATATTTTTTTCTGGTTTCGTTTGATAATCCCCGAACTCTACATCTCCGGCAGTTACTGTATCCCTATATTTTTGTCTGCAGTTTCGTTTCCTGAATAAGCTCTTTTTGTACTCACTGTCCATTATTTTATTTTTCCTTGCATTGCTCTAATACCGAAAGCGTAGTATCGAAACAAAAAGGCAATATTTCTTAAAAATTACCATTTCGACCATCCACTGGTTTGTTCACTGCTAGCCGATTTCTTGTGCGAGTCTTCCGCTGTTTCCTGATCAAGGGAACCTAATAATAGCAGAGTTGCTTTCAGAGTTTCGCTTCCTGTTTCGTCGCAAAGTGCAAAACACAATTATTTGACTACTTTGCTTACACACGCGCCAACCACACTTCGTCCTTTCATCTTCACTTCGTAGCTCGGAATACAACACATGCCGAATTTGACAGCCCTTGACAGGTACTGAAGTGAATTAAACTCTAGGCTGTGGAGTGCAGTGCGAGCAAGAAACAGAAAAAGGCATAATGGAGAACTGTTTTCACTTTACTTGAGCCGTATGCGCAATCATTTCATGCTTTGTCAGAAACTCGCATCAATGGTTTCGTGGTAGCGACGCGACAGGCTGCTGTATTTGCAGTATTTACAATTTCATGCACTCTGAGTGTTTCACGTGGGTGCAATATATGTACCGAAGATTTCTTCAGTTATGACAAAATCTTATCGCTTCCCAATTTACGTAAATAACATACATTGGGGGGAACTGCAGCTCATGGTACTGCGCTCTTCTCCTAACGCACACGTTCCGCCAGCATCGCGATCATCTCAACGACCGTCATAGTTTAGTTGCACAGCCGCACCGCATCTATGGAGAACCAGCGCTCGAGTTTGATGATGATGATGATTTATTGGCATCCCTTTTGAAACGAGGCGGCGACAAATAGTCACCTAGCCTGCTTGATTTATTCAGGTATACTATACATGTTCTTTATCTATCATTCTTGTATATCTCTCATTGTTATTTTTCTTTTTTTTTTCAAAAAATTACTTTGTACCGCGACCTATGATTTTAAGAGATCAGGTCGCATCCATCTTTTCCTTGATTTTTTCCACCAGTACTCTAATCGTCTCTTGCTTATCTGTACGACTGATCTGTTGATGTTTCCTTCCACTTCAAACCCAAGCGCTTCTGGAAGTTGTAAGTTACCTACGGTTCTCGCTGGGTGAATCCGGTCGCATTCCATTAGGATGTGCTGAGTGGTCTCTGGATCTTTACTATAGCATACACATGCCTCATCTAGTTCCGAATATTTGCTCCGGTATGTTTTGGTCCTTAGGCAACCGGCTCGAGCCTCAAATAGCAAGGCAGTGCCCTTTGTGTTATCGTACAGATTTTCCCTTCTAATTTCTTTCTTCTGCTTCTTGTACATCTCCATGGTCTTTTTTGTTTCCATTTTTTTTGCATCCAATTCACTGTCTCTATTTCTCTCACTTTCTTTCTGATGACTCCTGGCTGTCTATTTACAGTTTCGCTTATCCTGTATTTGGTTGCCAACTTTCTTAACCTATTCCTCCATTACGTGTCCACGCTTTTCATGTACAGATACTTGTGCACTTTAGCCGCCCATTTATTTTCATCCATGTTCCTGAGCCTTTCTCCAAAACTAATTTTGCTCTGTGCTTCTCTGACTTCAAAAGAGGCCCAACCCATGTCACCCTGCACTGCCTCAATTGTGGTGTTACCATGGACTCCCAAAGCCAACCGGACACGCAGCGGCCCCTTGCGGGCATCACGCGCATTGTTTAGTCATACAAACAGAAGAAACTGTCCATTAAGACTTAGAGATTGACTCCAACCAAATAAGGAAATTTACTAGCCCGACGTTTCGGAACCAATTCGGCTCCTTCTTCAGGGGGAGAAGGAGCCGAATTGGTTCCGAAACGTCGGGCTAGTAAATTTCCTGATTTGGTTGGAGTCAATCTCTAAGTCTTAATCAATTTTCCCAACCAGACAGGTAATTCTGTCGAAATGTTTAGCTTCAAGAAATTGTCCAGCACCGGTATATGGCAGAGAGTGTGCAGAAGCCGTGAAAGACAGCTTGGAGGTTGTCGTTATTGCTGTGTGGTTAATAACAGCAACCAGGAAGTCCGTAATAGAGCCCTATAATTCCAATATATTTTTTTTTGTTACAATGCTACGATCATTGGTTCAGGTAGGCTAGGCGAGGCGGGTCAGCGCAGTTGCAGCATCTTCGTGCCACGGTGGCGCGCCGTTTCCACTATTTCGACAGCTTCTCAGACGAAATAGCCACGTGAAAGTGCAATTGGGGAATAACTGGGAACGTCTTTCGAATGGAAGAATATAAAGCCGAAATTTTACCGAGAATGCTAAGAGCAATATCAGTACCATCCCGGGGTTGTGTTTGCTAACATGTATTAGACCCTCAAGAAAAGCGTCGTCATGTTTATTACGATCTTCTCTCTAGCACGTTCAATCGAGATATATTTCATTTCCTTCTTCGTCAGGCCGCAGGCGCCAACTACCGAAAGCGGGGCCGCATTAAAGTACATTTCAGTTCCTCCCTGCACGACAGTTCTCTTCCACCTTATGCGGATGCGAGGTGATGGTCTTGAGTGCGACGAATACGTCGTGTCCTTGGCTCTGGAGGCATGCTTATTCTTACACCGTGCTCTGGAGTTACCGTTACGCTTGCCCCGGTTGCGGCCGTTCTTGCGGCTGTTTTAATGAAATGGATTTAGCCACCTGTAAAACGGTGACTTCTTTTCACATAATTATAATAATAATAAAATAAAAATATTGCGGAATAACAAATAACATCACTATTAGGAAAAACCAGAGCCGAGCTAGAGAAGAAAGTTAATGATGTCCATATATATTCATAGAGACAGTGGAATGCACAGATACAGAAGGCCGAGGACAGGTTGCACCACACACTATACTGAGTCCCTACACGTGCGCGTATATTGAGTTGCGAATATGTACGCGAGGTTACGACTTGGTCCAAGATGAACATTTGTACAGACTAAGAAAATACACAGATGGCATAATACGAACATAGTTAATCACGACTACGAGGCGTACAGGAGCCTTGGAACAACTATTCTTTCAGCATATAGGGGCACACCATAAATTCCTCAACTCGCATAAGGTACCAGAAACAAATCATCTGCATTAATTGCATATAGTGAAACTTGTGAAGGTGAGCGATGCGAGTTCCGGCCTTTCACATTACGCTCGTTGTTCTCTTCGCAGGCACCAGAGGTCAACAATCACGGGCGACGGTGGATGTTAAGGAGCAAAGGAAGCAAAGAGGACTACGAGAAGAAATAGTATGCCGAAGCCTCTAGAACTGCAATTGGCTATTGATAAACGAAACATGTTTTAATTTTCGAAATAAATTCAGCCTTTAAATAAATGTAGACATTATTATCGCATGTATTCCCATTTGTTGCCACAGTATTTACTTTTACATTACAATCAATGAAACACTGGGAAAAGTTCTGGGCTTAAATATCCAGTACCTCTGGGGGTGGTGAGATAAAAACAGGCGCTAAAGCGTTAAATTCACCTTGAGTTTACGCTAAGCTTAAGAAACTGGAGGACTATTAGTGCAAAACATTAACATCCATGCTCTATGGTGCTGCCTTGCCCTTGGAATCAAGTCTACTTGACCTGTATGAGAGAGTTTGTGGTGATGATGAAGGTGGCATCCGCTTCATAGATACTGTGGTAGTGCTTGATGAACGTCGGCTACGGGGAGTGGCGTCGGCGCCGTTTCTTACTATATAGACAGTTTCTCGGTGAGATGAGTGATCCCTCAGTGTCTGCTTCAAGATGACCATTTAATTCTTAATGCGGGAGCGTTCCTTGGAAAAGACATTGTGGGGCCCGAGACGGAGCACTAACAGAGCAGTGGCCTTGAAGGCGTCAGGGCAGCGCGGATCAGTGCAGCGGGAGCATGCGGTCGTATTTATGCACAGACTGGTCACATGTTTTAGCTCCATGTATTTTCGGTGCTGGAGCGGTTTCGACATGGAAAAACAAACTACGTGTCCAAAATGACCCACACTGAGATACGACAGAAGCTAAATTCGCTGTTTAAGTCCTAACTTTCCGACAATGAGTGGCTGACAAAAGAAGCTTGTATACATGTGCATTAACAGCTCCTTCTGTTGCTACATTTTCAAGTCTTCGCAAATTATCATCCTAATAGTCTTGTCGATGCCATAAATAACACTAGTGGTGACCTCTTTGACCCACGCAACATAGGAGCAGACTTGCCTACCAGTGAAGTCTGATATCTTGAACAAGGTGCCTAACGCGGCCTTATTCTTATGATCAGGGTCCTCTGTGAGTAACTGACCTAGATAAACGTACCCCTTTACAGACTCTAGAAGCTGAGTGGCGATCCTGAATTCTTGTTGTTGTTGTTGTTGTTGCCTCAAAACATTAAATTCTTGTTCCCTTGACAGGCTATTTAACATCATCTTTGTGTTCTGCACATTAATCTTCAACCCCACTCTTACACTTTCTCGGTTAAGGTCCTATATCATTTGTTGTAATTCGTCCCCGTTGTTTCTGAATAGGACGATGTAATCTGGAAACCGAAGGTTGCTGAGATATTCGCCGTTGATCATCCCTCCTAAACCTTCCCAGCCTAAGAGCTTGAATACTTCATCTAAGCATGCAGTGAATAGCACTGGAGAGATTGTGTCTCCTTGCCTGACCCCTATTTGGTAGGGAACTTTCTACTTTTCTTGTGGAGAACCAAGGTAGCTGTAGAATCCTTGCCGATATTTGCCAAGATATTCATGTATGCCCCCTGTACTCCTTGATTACGCAGTAGTGGGAGGCTTGGAGCAGAGGTAGAACACCGGGCTTCTATTTTGAAGGTCGTATATATATATATATATATATATATATATATATATATATATAAACTTCATTTGGCTGGAAAATATTTTAAGGAGCGGTGGTCGGAGCCCCTCAGTCCAGGACCCCACTGGCCTCTGCCGCCTGCCTGACCTGGCTAATTAAGCACTTTTGTTCTGCCAAGTCGGAACGGGCGAGCTGTGCCTTCCACTGCTCCATTCTAATATTATTAGTTGGCCTATGGGGGTGCTTAGTACACTTCCAGGTTACATGTATTAGTGTAGGTATGCCACCGCACCAAGGGAACGTGGCCCTATAGCGGGTGGGATACATGGCGTTTAGCAGTTTTAGATGGGGGAATACCCCGGTCTATATTTTGCGCCAATCGGCGGCCTCTTCCCCGCTAAGTTGTGGTTGAGGCGGCGGGTATTTTCTGCGGACTCCACGCTGATGAGCAAGGATGTCTGTGACATTTAAATTGATGGGATTTTGTGAGGGATAGTGTGAGGGGTTGGGGTTCGAAGAGGACGCAATCGCTCGGTTAGTAGACGCTCGAGCTAACGCGTTAGCCTGTTGGTTCCCCTATACGCCCGCATGTCCCGGACACCAGAGTAGGCGATGGCGGTGGTTGAATGATTTGGGGATTATCAGGAGGCTAGCCGCAGTCACGTGCCCCTTGAGAAACATGCAACATGTCTCCCGGGAGTCAGTGACCACGACCGAGTCCCTTTCCGAATGCTCCGCGTGAGCGAGCGCGATCGCCACTGCTAACATTTCGGGCCGAGGTGGGGGAGCCCGCCGTGGTCGACGCGGTAATTTGCTGCTGGCTGATCGCGTTCACGACTGCGAGGGCGTACCGCCTCCTTTGGTAGCGCTGCCCGGTAGCCTCTGCATACGCAGCTGCGTCCGTGTAGTACGTATTGTACCTATAGCGTTACTGGAGTACATCGATTGATTATATTGTGCGCGTGCTTTGCGCCTTTCCTTGTTGTACTCCGGATGCATATATATTCTTGGGAATTGGAGCTACTGTAATTTTGGATCTCACCGAAGGAGCGAGAGGTACGGCCTGTTCGGTGAGATAAATCGGGTATGCCGGGATATTAAGTCGTGTCAATATTGCCCTACAAGTTTTTGTGAAGCTGAGGCGCTCCCTCTGTCGCATCAGAGTGGCCTGCCTCAGTTCGTCGAAAGTATTGTGTACTCCCAAAGCTAGTATTCGCTCCGTGAAGGTAGATTTAGGCCGGCCCAGAGCCGCCTTGAAAGCTGTTCGAATTATCGTGTTGGCCTGCCTCTCCTCTTCCCTATTCGGGATTTGGTAGGGCAAGCCATATGTGATTCTACTAATCACTAAGGCCTGTACGAGCCTTAGGGTATCGATTTCTCGCATTCCCGCCTTTCTATACGTCACTCGACGTATCATTTGGGCTATGTTGTGCGTTGCGGATTTGATGGTTTTGAGCGACTGTGCTGCTCTCTCGTCGCTCTGAAGCCACAAACCCGGGACTCGCATCGTAGGTACCTCTCGGACCATTTGGCCCTCAACCACAATGTTAATCGACCCTGTGGATTTGTAGCCTTTCGCGTGTATCCGGATGACCTCGGATTTTTCGGGCGCGAACTTCAGCCTACTCGTTCGGGAAAATTTCTCCACCGCTAATACCGTGGTTTGGAGCATGTATTCCTTATCCCCTAGGGAACCTCTGCTCGCCCACAGCGTGATATCGTCAGCGTAAAGCGTGTAACCTACGTCGGGTATCCGATGAAGATCGCGCGCGAGGCGACACATCGCCATGTGGAAGAGCAGATGAGATATTATCGCTCCTTGAGGGGTTCCTTTGCTCGGCATTTTAAATATCTGCGATGTGATTATTGGCCAATACTGATGCTGGCCTCGTGGTTGGAAGGAAACGCCCTTATGTTATTGTAGGTGCGCTCACCACAACCCGAGAGTTTGAGTTCCTCGAGTATTGCGCGGTGAGAGACATTGTCGAAGGCTCCTTTGAGGTCTAGTGCTATAGGACTAGTCTCTCGTCACCGTACGGCATATTGGTTAGAATTTCGTCCCTAAGTAGGAGGAATGCGTCTTGACACAATAAACCTGTGCGAAATCCTATCATTGCGTCTGGGAACAAGCTCCGCTCTTCCAGGTATCGCTGTAGTCTGCTGTGGATCACCCTCTCATAGAGCTTACCGAGGCAGGACGCGAGCGTCGTAAGTTCCAATACTCCTCCAGTCCACTACATTTTTCAGGCATGGAGTGGCGCCTGACACAGGCAAAAAAAAAATATCGCTGAGAGCTAGTGGGGCTATACTAGTCCAGGTGCAACCAAATTAGGAAGGCCCATTAAGCTCCAACAAAGTCACTCCCTCTCCAGAAGAGGAAGTGGCCTCCCTGGTGCAGTATTCGGGTACTACCTCCCTCATGAATTGCGCCTAAAACAAGCTAAAGAAAATTACAGAAATTTCGAGAATTGGCTGTGCTGTTAATTTCAAGTTGGCCCTAAATTTCACATTGGCCCACCCCTCTCTATGCATTTTCTATGGATCCCAATGCATTCCTATGGGCAAGTTGTCACGCTTTTCGCGCTAACATAATTGCCGGAGTACTCGCCGAGGTATGCTTACGCATTAAAGACAGAAATGACAAAGTATTCTGGATCGTCCACGGCTCAATTGTATAGATGAAACGGCTATCGGAATTCGTGCGGAAATTAGGCTTTTATAACTTGGCCAAACAAGCCCACGGGCCCTCGATAATACATTGAGCTTATGGCTGTGAATGGCACTCGCCAACACTCCCAGATCATGCACAAATTCCGGAGAAAGTGTGTGGAAGGACGATTGCCATGGAACCGCAAATGGGTGACGCGGAACACGTGACGTGCACATTCATTTACCCTTTTCTTATTAATGCGATTAACATTCCTTGCTTATATACGTCAGCCCCTTTGATCTATCTATCTATCTATCTGTCTATCTATCTATCTATCTATCTATCTATCTATCTATCTATCTATCTATCTATCTATCTATCTATCTATCTATCTATCTATCTATCTATCTATCTATCTATCTATCTATCTATCTATCTATCTATCTATCTATCTATCTATCTATCTATCTATCTATCTATCTATCTATCTATCTATCTATCTATCTACGCCGACCCAGTGGCCCAAGGACACTAATAATTTGGGCCACTATGCATGTGCTCGTGGTCGTCGATGCCGTCGTGGCTGTTGCGTCGTCGTCCTTCCAGCTTTGTCATCTGACTCTCGTCATGCCGTCGCCGTCACGCTATGGTCGTCACACAGGCTTCGTGCTACAGACGTCGTAACGCCATTGTCGTAATACACTCGTCGTCATCCAATTGCCCTCATGTCGTCGTAGCCACGCTGTCGTCGGTATACCATCGTCACCGTTTAAGAATCGTCATCTCACTGTTGTCAGGCTGCCGTCGTCGTCATACCTAGCCTTTGTCGTTCCATCGACGTCATTCGTTTTTCGTCATTCCATCGGCGTCACTGCGTTGGCGCCGTACAGTCGTTTTCATGCCGCCATGCTCACAGTGGGTGATCTGGGCGAGCGAGTGCCACTGCAAAGTGGGACGATACCGGAGTGTGTCGCACATAGTCGAAGCAACGGAATTCTCAGAATGACCATGATCGGTGTTAAGCAAACGTGACTTCAAAATATGGTGGGCCGCTACATTGCTCGAATGCTAATCGCATTGCTCTCGCAAGTCATCGGGAGATGGGCTCTACCGTAATCTCTTGCTTTATTAAACTATATTTCAACTGCATGGGTTGTTATGGAAGGTTTACGGGGAATTGGTAAAACCAATTCTGTTGTAAGGAGGTTTGACTGTACTTGCGTCCAATGCCTTCGCAGCTTTTCACATTTTTTTTGACATAATGCGGATGAGTGGGAACATAAAATAGTGATCGCGGGAAGTTGCTATTGAAGCTGAACACTGGGAAAACACGGAGTGGTACAAATAAAAAGATTATTTCTCGCAGCTTTTTAGTCTTCGGAAGGAGCGAGGGCGCGTACCTTCTGCGGTGGTCTACCAGAGTTCGTTATAAGTTGCTGTGGCAGAACCTCGACGTGGGTGCTAAGCGTTTATTTATTTCTTTCTTTTCTTTTGATTATTTATTTATTGAAGTTACCCCTAAAGGCTCCCTTGTTGAGGGCATTACATAGGGGGACAAATAGAAATGACATGAACAGTACTGTAAGTATGACTCCAGAAATACGATAACTCAGAAGGTAACGGTGCAGCCATATACGAACTTCTCTCTCTCACACACACACACGCACACACACACACACACACACACACACACACACACACACACACACACACACACACACACACACACACACACACACACACACACACACACACACACACACCACCACACACACCACACACCACGCACGCACGCACGCACGCACACACACACACACGCACACACACACACACACACACACACACACACACACACACACACACACACACACACACACACACACATCCCAGGATATGGGTGATCATGCGAGATTCGTTAAAGAAGATAGCCAAGAAAACGTTCAGAGTTCAGTAAGGAATAAAGTACACCACACAAGTATAACGTACTGTAAAGTAAATAAAAGTAAAAAAATTCAAGTGAGCATAAGAAAAGCAATATAGTCATGTAATAAAGCACACATTGGAAAGAACACATCAGCGCAAAATTTAACAGTGGTGGTTGCCTAGATGTCATAAATAATGAGGTCTTGGAATTTGCGGAAGTTAGTTTCGGTAGCGATGTGTGCTGGCAACTGGTTTCGATATTTTATTGTGTAATTTTAACTGACTGACCTTTTTAGTATCGTCCCGGTGGATAAAGATAGCTGCTGGGTGCAGAAAGATGGTCGCCATGAAGATATGTGTGATGATGAAGTTTATGGAGAAGTGATAAGCAAGTTTGCAGTGATGCGAAAGATCTGGCAAACGTGCCTGATGTTTTAAAGCTGTGTCGCTAGCAAAATGTGAGTATTCTGCGTAGATGAAGCGAGGAAGACGGTTTTGAAGTGCTTCAATGTCGTCAATAATGCAGTATCTTTGCGGATACTAGATGCATGACGCATATTCAATTTTAAGTCGGATGAATGTGGTGCAATCAAGCTTACTTAGGTGACTAGGCGACTGTGTGTTATGTATTAGAAGGCCGAGGGAACAATTAGCGGAAGCAAGGGCTGTGTTAATGGGGTAATCGCATGATAAGTCAGACCGTAAATGAAGTCCTAGGTTCTTGTAAATAGATGTCAGTTCAGTGGGAGTTATCGTTTAACTTGTAAGACTAGATCTGGTGCACGGCAAACACAGTAAGTAAATTACATAGCATTTGTTTTAGTGTGGTTAAATTGTATTAGCCAGGTTAAGCACCACACACATATCAGCTTAAGTTCTGATAGTAATGTCTGCTAGTCGGGTGTCGCAAGAAAGGTTATGATATACAACGCAATCATCAGCGAATATTCTAATTTAATTTATTTATTTATATTCTGGGGTTTCACGTTATAAAAACACGGATTTCATTATGAGGCACGCCGTAGTGGGGGACTCGGGATTATTTTGACCACCTGAGTTTCTTTAACGTGCATCCAATGCACTTTAAACAGGCATTTTTGCATATGAGTCGATGGAGGTGAAGCCCCATCGAAATGCGGCCGCTGTGAGCCTAATTTTGGATTACGGCGAAAATGGAAGATTGTTAATGCAGATTAGAAATCATAATCATCATCATCATCATCATCATCAGCCTATATTTATTTCCACTGCAGGACGAAGGGATCTCCCTGCGATCTCCAATTACCCCTGTCTTGCGCTAGCTGATTCCAACTTGCGCCTGCAAATTTCCAAAGTTCATCACCAAACCTAGTTTTCTGCCGTACTCGACTGCGCTTCCCTTCGCTTGATATCCATTCTGTAACTCTAATGGTCCACCGGTTATCCATCCCACGCATTAAATGGCCTGCCCAGCTCCATTTTTTCCTCTTAATGTCAACTATAATATCGGCTATGCTCGTTCGCTCACTGATCCACACTGCTCTCTTCCTGTATCTTATCGTTAGGCCTATCATTTTTCGTTTCATAGCTTTTTGTGCGGTCCTTAACTTGTTCTCGAGATTCTTTGTTAACCTCCAGTTTCAGCCCCATATGTTAGCACCGGTAGAAATGTTTGTACACTTTTCGTTTCAATGACAGGGGGAAGCTCCCAGTCAGGATTTGGTAATGCCAGCCGTATGCACTCCAACCCAATTTTATTCTGTAAATTTCCTTCTCATGATCAGGGTCGCCGTGGGTAATTGACCTAGATAAACGTACTCCTTTACAGACTCTAGAGGCTGACTGGCGGTTCTGAATTCTTGTTCCCTTGCCAGGTAATTGAACATTAGCTTTGTCTTCTGCATATTAATCTTCAACCCTACTCTTACACTTTCTCAATAAAAGACCTCAATCATTTGTTGTAATTCGTCTCCATTGTTGCTGAATAGGACAATATCATCTGCAAACCGAAAGTTGTTGAGATGTTCACCGTTGATCCTCACTTCTAAGCTTTCCCACTCTAAGAGCTTGAGTACTTCTTCTAAGCATGTAGTGAATAGCATTGGAGAGATTGTGTCTCCTTGCCTGACCCCTTTCTTGATAGGTAACTTTCTACTTTTCTTGTGGAGAACCAAGGTAGCTGTGGAATCTTTGTAGATGTTGACTGGATATTCACGTATGCCTCCTCTACTCCTTGATTACGCAATGCCTCTATGACTGTTGCTATCTCTACTGAATCAAATGCCTTTTCATAATCAATGAAAGCCATATAGAGAGGTTGATTGTACTCCACAGATTTCTCGATTACTTGATTGATGACATAGATATGATCCATCGTTGAATATCCCTTCCTGAAGCCAGCCTGTTCTCTTGGTTGAGTGAAGTCAAGTGTTGTCCTGATCCTATTGGAAATTATCTTCGTGAATATCTTATACAATATTGAAAGCAAGCTAATGGGTCTATTATTATTCAATTCTTGAACGTCTCCCTTCTTGTAGATTAGTATAATGTTGACGTTCTTCCAGCTCTCTGGTACACTAGAAGTCGTGAGGCACTGAGTATAAAGGGCCGCAAGCTTTTCAAGCATGATATATTTCCTCCATCTTTGATTAAATCGACTGTTATTTCATCTTCTCCAGCAGCTATTTCCCTGGTCATGTCTTGCAAGGCCCTTCTAACTTCATCGCTAGTTATAGAAGGAGCCTCTGTATCCTGTTCATCAGTACATCGAACGATAGTAGCTTGGCTAATCTGGCTACTGTACAGGTCAGTATACAATTCTCCCGCTGTTTTTACTATGTCATCGAAATTACTGATAATACTACCCTACTTATCTTTCAGTGCATACATTTTGCCTTGTCCTATGCCTAATATTCTTCTCACTGATTTCATGCTGCGTCTATATTATATGGCTTCCTTAATCTTTCCCATGTTATCATTTCGAATATCCCTTACTTTCTTCTTGTTGATAAGTGTCGACAGTTTAGCGAATTCTATCTGATCTCTCGAGTTTGAGACTTTCATGCTTTGTCGTTTCTTTATTCGGTCCTTTGTTACTTGGGAGAGCTTACATATTGGTTGCCTTGGTGCCTTACCTCCCACTCCAATTGCTGCTTCTGAAATTAGCCTAGTTACGGTTTCATTCATTACCTCTATGTTACCTTGATCTTCCTGTTCTAAAGCTGCGTATTTGTTTGCGAGCACAAGCCTGATATTGGTCTGTTTTTATCCTGACTGCTTCTAGGTTGGCCTGCTTCTTCTTGACTAATTTTACTGTTTCTGTGTTCAATATGAGAGAAATCCTATACCTCACTAACCTATGGTCACTGCACTTTACCCTAGCTAACACTTCTACATCCTGCACTATGCTGGGATTGGCAGAGAGTATGAAATCTATTTCATTTCTTGTTTCTCCATTAGGGCTTTTACAGGTCCACTTCCTGTTGTTGGGCTTTGTGAAGAAGGTATTCAATATTCGGAGCCTATTCCTTTCTGCGAATTCTACCAACATCTCCTCTAGTCTTTCTAGAATCGATGCCCTCAGTTGCCAATTGCTTGCTCACCAGCCTGATTTTACTCCACTTTTGTATTGAAGTCGTCCATGACAACAGTATACTAAGTTTAAGCGTTCTCATCGCTAATTCAAAATCTTCATAAAAGTGTTCTATTTATTCATCATCGTGACTGGAGGTTGGGGCGTAGGCTTGTACGACCTTCATTCTATGCCTCCTATTCAACTTGATTACGACGGCTGCTACCCTCTTAATAATGCTGTAGAATCAATCAATGTTTCCCGCTATGTTCTTATAGATTAGAAATCCTACCCCGTATTCTCTCTTATCCGGAAGACTTCTGTAGCAGAGGACGTACGTGACCGTTAGTCAGCACTGTATAAGTCTCACCTGTTATTCTTACCTCGATAAGGCCAATAATATCTCAGGCAATGCCTGATAATTCCTCAAAGAGCCCAGCTAAGCTAGCCTAATTCAAGAGTGTGCGTGTGTGGAACGTTGCCAGGTTTAGTTTCCAGTGTCGGCCTGTCCGTACCCAGAGATTCGTAGCACCCTCTGCAGCGTCGCAGGTCTGACCGCCGTCTTGCAGGAGTCATGAGGGAGGTAGTGGCCGAATACCTTATCAGGGAGGCCGATTCCTATTCTGACGAGGGAGTGACTTTGTTGAAGCTTAGTGGGCCTTCCTAATTTGGTTACATTTGGACTAGTATAGCCCCACTAGCTCTCGGCTTTTTTTTTGCCGGTGTCAGGCGCCACTCCATGTCTGTAAATGTAGTGGTTGGAGGAGGATTCGAACTTACGGCCTTGAGATTAGAAGCCCGGTGTTCTACCTCTGCTCCATGCCACCACCAGATTAGAAATAGTAATCGCGAAATCTCCCGGCCCTGAGAGACACGAGAGGGTACATGTTTGAAAGAAGAGTTAGTCATTAACGGAGTTGAATTGCATGCGAAGGGAAAGGAAATCTTTTATCCATGCTTGAGGGTGAATAATGGTAGGCCGTTTCAAGTTTGTTAGAAACCTGTGGCATGGGACACAGTCGAAAGCCTTCGAGTAGTCTAGGAAGTTTACATCCACTTGAAACCTTACCTCTATAATGTAGAATGAATGTCATGAATGATGCCGTGGAGTTTCGTGTCACAAGAATATCCTCTTCGAAAAGCATGGTGGTACTTAAAGCTAATAATATGGTCTTCAAGGTGGTTAATGACGTGTTAATGCATATGCTCTAGAAGTTTGCACACGGTACAGTTTAGTGAAATGGGATGATAAGTGAGACGTGAACAACAATTACCGGTCTTAAAGGGGCCCTGAACCACCCCTCGGGCTTCGTGAAATAACATAGTCTGCGGGTAGAATACGCTGCTGTGAACATCTCAGCCAAGTTTTGCTGTAGCACGCGGTGCGTGGAGCTCGCAAGCGGAGCGCGAAGTCACCTTTCTCTCAAACGCTCTCTTTTCAACAGAGGCCATGTTCGTCAATCTTTTCTGGATGCTTTATTTCGTAATGAAGCAAATTCTCATACGCGGCTGCTATCAGTAGCTACGGCCGGATACGTAGCGTAGATACCGCAGCCGCCGCGGGGTGCCGCCACGAGTCCACTGGCTAAGCGCACTGCGGCTCGCTGAGGACAACCGCGTTTGGCTTACGTTTCGCGCATCGTAGGCACCAAAATCGGAAGTCGTGGCGTCTACGTTAACATCCAAAATTAAATTTGAACTGCGCACCACGGTGACATTTAGGAGGCGGAGCGTTGGGGTCACGCCGCCCCATTCTGCTGTAGCCTTCGCAGTGCAAGGCATTGAAGAAGGAACGAGACACACAGCGGAGGCCGTGTGTCTCGAATACTTTTTGCGGCAAAGTATTCTGACATAGCCTATTTTCACTTCAAATGCCTTTCTCCACTTCGACAAGAAGTGGTTCAGGACACCTTAAAATATAGGGATACCTTTGCTATTTTCCATTCAGTTGGAACGGAACCAGTTGCTAATGATGGTGAAAAAAGAACAGAGAACAGTGGATATACTTGGGGATATACTCTTGACTATATCATTTGGAGCTAATTTGATCCGAAACAGAGGAAAGTTTGAGTTTGTTTAACAGCGATAATATTGCCGCTTCATTGATGGTTATTTTTGGCATATGCATATAACTGAAAAAAATATGCAAAGACGTGAGGTTAGTAAAAAACTGATATAAAAGTAACGTTAGAAATTTGTGGAAACTCCGCTTGAGATACAACATGATTACCACCTGTGACATTTATATCAACAATATCATTCATGTTATTGAAGTGCCAGAACCTTTGAAATTAATTTTTCTTCTTCTTTCTGGGGTTTTACGTGCCAAAACCAGTTATGATTATGAGGCACGCCGTAGTCGAGGGCTCCGGATTAATTTTGACCACCAGGGGTTCTTTAACGTGCACTACAACGCAAGCACATGAGCGTTTTTGCATTTCGCCTCCATCGAAATGCGGCCGCCACGGCCGGGATTCGATCCCGCTATCTCGTGCTCAGCAGCGCAACGCCTTAGCTGACTGAGCCACCGCGGCGGGCTGGAAACTTATTAGTAACCATCTATGAAAAGCCGCGGTAAAAAAAAGAAGAAAAAAAGACAGAGTTGAATGGTTGTAGCAACAAATGATACTCTTTACCGCATATTCTGTAACGCTGCCACGAATCGAAAAGTTAGCGCTTGTTTCGTAGCCTGTACAATATTTTAAAGTGAAGCTTTCTATGTCTCACTGATTCGTCCGTTAATGCAGGCACTCACAAATACGAGCAGGTTATACAGGTTTGAACTCACATAATACGAGTCGATTCGTGGGAACGTTTTTAGGTAAATTACAGTTTTATTCAACAGTGCGCTTTAAATGCCCAGAGAGAAAATGATTTGCAAGACGAGGAAGTTCAGAGTTAATTGCTGTAAATATCACCTGGCTGTACCATTGTATTTGTTCAGAAATATTTTGACGCTTGTTTAGTGGTCTACTCAAGTTACCAGTTATGATAGCATGAAAGGATAGACCAGGAAAGTGGTTATGTTTGAAATAATACCAGGGTGTATTCTTAATAGATGTTGGTGAGCATCTTGTGGGCACTACCCGCCGTGGTTGCTCAGTGGCTATGGTGTTGGGCTGCTGAGCACGAGGGGTCGGGATCGAATCCCGGCCACGGCGGCCGCATTTCGATAGGGGCGAAATGCGAAAACACCCGTGTACTTAGATTTAGGTGCACGTTAAAGAACCCCAGGTGGTCCAATTTTCCGGAGTCCCCCACTACGGCGTGCCTCATAATCAGATCGTGGTTTTGCACGTAACACCCCATAATTTAATTTAATTTATTCGTGTGGGCAGGTGATAAGAGGGATAATAGCAAAGTCTCGACATGTTTCAAGAAATGTATGGGCCTGGGTGTGGCCTGACGGAAGAGATTGCATGCAGCAGCATATTTTTGGAAAGTTCAGGTCTCCTAAAATTAGTAAAAGTGAGCTTGAAATTTCATGGTCAGAACCCTTTTAACAGTTAAATTCATTCACATATAGGAGGGTAGTAAACTACGCACGCAATTATATAAATAGAACCGAACTTGAGCATTACCTACACTCTAAGAAAGAATCAATACGAGTCGGTATTGATTCCTCTTCTATGTATCCTATCGCATCGAAAAACATTACACTCAGACCAACAAGCTAGAATAGTGCTATCCGATACTATTTCGTTGCAACCACGTATCAGTCAGTGCCACGATGGTTGGAGAACATGAATCGACAAGTGAGGACAAGGCAACAGATTTAGGTAGAACCCTTTAATATTTGTGTAGAAAAAGGGAACTGCAAACTTATCTCAAATTTTATTGGGACAGTGAAGGCGGCGTTGACAGGCATGAGGCAGTGCGCAATACTGCAGAAACCATGGACGAATTTCATTGAGAGGTACGATTTGGAATAGGTACAGGGCGATTGGCATTTGGATCCTACACATAACCCTGATCCTTCACAAAAAAGCTTATTAAAAACAAGGTGCACTTGGTCCCCATCCTTCTTCATCGTCGTAGGGAACTGCCAGAACCTATGCGGCTTATCGCGTACAGCTTCCGAATAGTCTCATCCAATACCGAAAGTTGTATTTTTCATTTTGTAGCTGTGGTACAAAATAGGCTCGACTTCTTTATAATTCTAAAATTTCGCTATAATCCGTTGTTTCTTTCCAGTAGCGAAACCACCCGGTCGATATGCTCTAGCAATGTTAGTTACACCCAAGTCGAGCGGATGATCGCAAAACTCTGAGACCATACACTCGCAAGATTCCCAGTTTTATGATTGATCATTGTCGCCAATGTCATTGAACAACATGTTGGGTGTTCCTGATCGATAACTCAAATCGTCGATTTTGTCCTGCATTACGGATATGTTTTCGAGGTGTGTGGTACCCACCTGCTCATTCACTAATGAATTTTTGACTGCAAGGTGCCAACTCGACTCAGCATTTCGGTAAAGTTTACATCTTTGGGTAGGGAAGGAAAGTGCGTAGGTAGCAACGAAACTTTCGCATCAATTCCAAGAATTCGTTTGGTGAAAAATTCACGCAGTTTCGAAGTGGCGTCGTTGCAGTTTAAAGATGATTGTCTCGAGGACTTAGCCTCAGCTTTAGCTTCGAGATGTGACACTCGTTTAGTCGAAGACTGCTGGTCATTTTCCACTTCAATATGAAAGCAAAGCACCTTATTCACAGCCTCTGAAAGGTTACAGTTGGGAGCTTCAGTCCTTTGGACCTCAGCGAACACAAATTTTAGTTTTTCATCATGAGGTTTGGTCACGTGACCTGGATTGGCCTCTATATCTCCGCGTAGTAATAAAGGACGCCACAAATATACAGCGACCGCATGAACACATTTCGAAGAATTACAACTTGTCCAGCCATACCGTCCACTGACCAGGTACTATGCATCTGGTCAGGGTAATAAATCCTTATATCTTTATCTACCCCTCTGCCATCCCTATGTGTAAAAGAGCAAACCGAATTTTCGGTTCTTTTAACCTTCTCTCCTTTCTCTTTTCTTCCGTCTCTCTCTCTCCGACAAAGGGTGTCAGCAAATGAAATGTGAACGTACGGGCAAGTTCGGCGCCAACACGCGTGTAGGCACATGAAGCATGACATGATGGAGTGCGTGCGATACGTTAGTTTTGCTCGGAGAACGCTTTTGATGAGCGCCGGTGGTTGTGGATGCCCTTTATTATTTTGAGATGGCGTCTCGTCCTCGAAGGTGATTATGTGCATCGAGAAAAATGTGGTGCACCACGTGCATACAGAGAGCAAGGCAAGAAAGTCTTGTATGACAGTCAGAACGTACTACGCAGCGCACGAAAAAGAAAGAAAAAAAAAAGTCGCAGCTTCACCCGAAAGGCGAAGCATTGATTGCGATGCAAATTAGTAGACAGCTATACGAAGTAAGGAGAGTAGCTTTATCAGCCGTATAAGCTTGTAAACATTCTCTTACTAACTGAATTAACAAGCATGATGTCACCCGCGCACAAGGACACATGAACACATCTCAGTCGATCACCGCGGAAACTCGCTGTCAAAACGCTGGGGTAAGGAAGCGCGCGCGGCAGCAGCAGCGAGCGAATTGTAAAGTCCCTATATAAGAAAAGTACCGCCATCCTTTGATCGACGCCGCTTCTCTCCTGTATCTCCGATTGGACGATGATAGCGCGCGCTTTTTTACTTCTTTATATTTTGTTTTTTTTTTCCGCCTCAGAGCCATGTTGAAAGTCCTCCGCGCAGTCGCAGTCGCCGGCAGGGCGGCGGCGCGTGCCCGACCTGAAAGCTTCAACGTAGACTTTCTAGGTGCGCCACCGTCGACTTGGCTTTCGCAAGCAAAAAGTAAAGAAAAAAGCAAGCGCTTTAGGAGAGGAGGCGGCGGAGGAAAGAGTAGATGGCGGTACTTTTCTTATATAGGGACTTTAGCGAAGTGACCTTCATACTGCTTCTCGCTTCAACGCGAACTAAGCGGCGAATACGCAGCGCACATCGCTTTCAAGATAGGGCGCGCGCGTCTGCCCCACGCAGCAGCCGCCGGTGTAGAGCGCGCCTCGTGGAAGCAGACAAGATGCGACTGCGGTGAATAAGAGTGGAGAACACTCGCTCGGCTGAAGGTTCTAGTACTGTTGGCACGCGTCATTGGCACTTGCGCGTGGCAAGACGAAATTGCTTCCAGGTTTTTCCGTATTTCTTATTTTGCCGAGATATATTACAGGGGAACTGTTATACGCATGGTTCTGGCGGTTTGTGTGCGTAGGCAAAAAAAAAAAAAAGAAAGATGGCGACCGGCCCTGAGCTCACGACTGGCCAATCCCGGTGATAAAAACGGTGATAAAAGTGTATCGCCGGGTATGCCCCAGCTGCGTTTAATCGCGAGAAGTGTCAAAAACCTATTGTGATAAAAATGATATCGTAATAACAAAAGTAAATCCGGAGTAGACACTGTTTAGTATGGATTGCGGTTTGACGTCACGGGCTCTACTTGCAAACCACGTAACCTTATCTCAGTTCCCTTTCACCCGTGCAATGGGTAGGCCGCGCGCGGGGAGGACTGCGGAAGAACAGCGCCACAGCGCGCCTACGACGAACACCGTCGTGAACCGAAGCAGGAATGTGCGCGGCGACGGCGGGCGACACGTAAAACGGACGAAGATCGTGCCGCAAACGCCAAGCGTACGCACCTTTGGTTGTATCGACCCTGCCGTCTCCACTCCCGCCGTAATTGTGGATTATTTCAACATAGACGTGCCTCGGTCAGACGGATAGTGGTTCGTGGCGTTTCTCTTCGAAAGGTTCGGCATTCGATGTTACAAAAACATCAGTCTGACCACGACACGTACGTCATCGGTCGTGTATACAGGGTGTTTCATTTCAGCTGCACCAAATGTTTAAAAGTTCCCTGTGGCAGATAGCACAATTTTAATCCTTGATCTAAACTACTCGATGAGGCGGCCATTACTTCCTCGAGAAATCAAAACGCCGAATTAACATAATTAAGCTAATTAACTTTTTAAATAAATATTTCACGGCACATTTTTCAATCTACGAATTATAGCCGCTGAGTTTGCAAGGCGTATTCACTTGGAACGAATTCTCATGACTGAACCAGTTTCGAGGTATTAATTTTCAAAGTGTCCGATGGAATGCATGGGCGTTCCAGTTAACTTTGTGCTTCAATGCATGAAACAGCGTTGCGCTCAAAAAGTTAACTGGAACGCCCATGCATTTTGTCAGACAGTCTGAAAATTAATATCTAGAAACTGGTTCAGTCCGGAGAATTCGTTCCAAGTGGATACGCCTTGCGAACTCAGCGGCTATAATTTGTAGATTGAAATATATGTGCCGTAAAATAATAAATTAAAAAAGTTAATTAGCGTAATTATGTTAATTATTCAATTAGGCGCTTTGATTTCTCGAGGAAGTAATGGCCGCCTCATCGAGTAGTTTAGATCAAGGATTAAAATTGTGCTATCTGCCACAGGGAATTTTTAAACATTTGGTGCAGCTGAAATGAAACACCCTGTATACACGACCGATGACGTACGTGTCGTGGTCACACTGATGTTTTTGTAACATCGAATGCCGAACCTTTCGAAGAGAAACGCCACGAACCACTATCCGTCTGACCGAGGCACGTCTATGTTGAAATAATCCACAATTACGGCGGGAGTGGAGACGGCAGGGGCGATACAACCAAAGGTGCGTACGCTTGGCGTTTGCGGCACGATCTTCGTCCGTTTTACGTGTCGCCCGCCGTCGCCGCGCACATTCCTGCTTCGGTTCACGACGGTGTTCGTCGTAGGCGCGCTGTGGCGCTGTTCTTCCGCAGTCCTCCCCGCGCGCGGCCTACCCATTGCACGGGTGAAAGGGAACTGAGATAAGGTTACGTGGTTTGCCCAAGGTATATGTAAACTGGTAGCGTATCTTCCATAAAAGCCCACATGTCAAGAAAATGGCGGCTCGTTGCAACCGTCGCAATCTACGTATCGGGGGGACAACTAACATCAAGGAAGAAGAGGAGGAGGAGGAACAAACTGTTATTAAAACCACTAGTTTATTTGGCTGGGCCTAGGCCTGCCACGTGGGGACGTCGAGGTCTTGCCCCTTCGCCGCCTCGCAGGCTTGCTGGGTAGCCCAGAGTTGGTCGTCCAGGTGGGAGCTGCGCATCAAGCAAAAAAAAAAAAAAATTAAAAGTGACGTCACAACCGGAAATGGCAGTGACGTCTAGATCTTATGCTGCTTGGCGCGAATGATTAAATTTCTTCAGCGTCCGTCATTTCGACCGCTACGCCAGCAGCTATTTTTCTTTTGAGGCTGAGGCGAGCTTGCGACTCGCCTCAGCTGAAGCGCCAGCGTGTCAATAAATTATAGGAGTGGCGTATGTCTTAATGTGATCATAATTAGGCTGTTATTGACGGCAATTGCTCAAGTAGGTTCTTCATGAAGATGAGCGAATAAGATGCAAATAAATCACAGTGCCAAAGAGGTTTCAAAAGAAAAGCACTTTTATTCGTCCAGAGTAACGCAACCAGTACAATTGACCAAACAAAACTTGTATCAATGGATGAAAAGCCCTATGGCCAGCACACAGTCGTAATGTATAGCAAAATATGCCAAAACCTTTTCACAGAATCATTCACTGGGCTGCTGAGCACGAGGTCGCGGGATCGAATTCCGACCACGGCGGCCGCATTTCGATGGGGGCGAAATGCGAGAACACCCGTGTACTTAGATTTAGGTGCACGTTAGGAACCCCAGGTGGTCCAAATTTCCGGAGTCCCCCACTAAGGCGTGCCTCATAATCAGATCGTGGTTTTGGCACGTAAAACCCAATAATTTAATTTTTTTAACAGAATCATTCACAATTACGGGCCACACCATGTATTCATATCCAACAGTAATCAGACAAAATTGCCCCACATTATCATTTAGAAAACATTTGACTTACTAATTTTGCTTCCCGTCGGACACTCAGAGCCCGTGTTACGGAAAGCGAACGAACATAGCGCGACGTTTCTTTGCGGAGCGTTCCGCATTTATCGTCACGACGAGACACAACGCTTCGGATTCCGCAGCCGTGAACTTGCACGATAACAAAAAACCTGCACTCGCACCTTTCACCAATGAAAGCCATGCGTCACGCAATATTTGAAGTGAAGCGCACGCCACACACTGAACAAACACGCAAGGAAAAAAAAGAAAAAAATTGGATGAAACCGCCGCGTTCAAGTGAGCAACGCCATTCCGCACGACATAATAGCTGGTTTGCACAGTCTTGCCAAGTCTTGTGCCAGAATCACTGCTTGGTAGGTGTCACCAAGAACAAACTAATAAATTGATAAATAGAAACAATATTAACATGTGTTGTTCCAGTACAGCAAAAATATTTGAAACCGAATATTTACTCGTATGACAGTGTTCTGATTAAAATTTTCCAACATTTTTTTTCAGATAGGTTTCCTGGTTTCAGTGTTTGTTCCTCCCTCACCCAGTCGCGCTTCAATCGTGTACCCCTAACTGATATCTGTGCCGATAGGTTTTGGCACGCTTTTCGTGCCAAGCTTCGCGACCTATTTATATGGACCTTGGTTTGCCTATAGAGCCCGTGACGTCAAACCGCAATCCATACTAAACAGTGTGTATTCCGGTTTTACTTTTTTATTACAATATCCTTTTTTATCACAATAGGTTTTAACACTTCTCGCGATTAAACGCAGATGGGGCATACCTGACGATACGCTTTTATCACCGTTTTTATCACCGGGATTGGCGTCGTTTTATCACCAGATTATCGTCGTTTTATCGCACCTAAATCATTGTTTTTAGCTTGAGACTCACCCCAGCTTGGAAGCTGTTGTCAGAATAGCCATTACTGCCAGCAGAGATGATGGTGTCATTAGTGTCAGCGCTGCTTTCGGCGCCGTTCTACTTCCTAGAGGTTGCACCGCTGCGGACGCTTCGAAAGGAAGGACGGGGCTTCATTTCCAAATAAAACAGGCTGGTATTGGTTTTTGCAGAGAAATGAGGAAAAGAGTCGAAACAAATCCCGCATCTTTGGTGGAACTCTGTCCGGTCCACTGCTAGCCCAGATCTTTGCCCAAGGAGAAAGGTTGACTTGGGGGTGAGTCGATAGCGGTGTGCTGGTATTCATAACAACCCAGCTGGGCATATATATTTAGATGGAGTATGTTCGGATTGGGATAACCCACAAAAAGTGCTTCTGTTGAGTAATTACTTGTGCTACGACAAGCACGTCTGCTCGCGCCACGAAAGGAACTGCGGGGCGGGGGCTTAGGCTATAACTGTGTGACAATGCAAGAAGCGGCTTGCCGAATCGCATCAAGGTTTGCTTGTGGAAACCATGTGGCGTTGCGGGAATCGTCACAAAGTGCTCATTCACTCTCATTTAACAGCTACCCTCGCTGTCGGTGAGCGTAGGGATCTACGCGAAGTTTGGCCAGAGCTCCTGGCGTACTTATCGAGAAACCACTGCACTGCGGTATTTATCGATGACAGAAAACTGAAAGCGTTGGTTGCGAAGTCATAGTGTGTGTTTGCGCCGAATTACCCCGTATTCGGAAATGCATCTTATGTTCAAACCCATGCTTTATTTGATATAAATGACGCCTGGCGTGAACGTGCCGAAGACGCTCATTGCGTTTCTTTCGGTGCGGTTACGGCAGGCGTCATTTAAATAAAGTCTAGCTTGGGCTTCAAGTTAAGATGCATTTCTGAATAAGGGGGGTTATGTTCGTGAGTTACAGCTAGCCTTGATATGTAAGATTTGGTTGAATTTGCCTTTTTTTTTCTGCGCTCCGCAATATGGTGGCTGCGACTAGTTGTTATCAGAAAAATGTTAAATGTTTAAGAACATGAAAATCATTCAGTTCAGCATTTTTACTTGAACAGTGTTTCTGAGTTGTTCGAAAATGGTGTAGCCAAGGTATTTTATACCCATATCTCCTGACACCAACCCGCCCAGAACAGAACAGAACAGAACAGAAGTTTAAAGAAACGACAGCGTGCTTGCTCTGAAAGCAGCTGCATGAACGCCGGCCTTATGAGCCCGCTTCTGAGTTAAAATGGGTAACTCATCGGTGCGTCTATACATCAAGGTGTGTTCTCTGTAATTTGGGTGGCCAGCGTTATTTTTTAACTTTATTTTCGACTACCACTTCTTGTGCGACGGACATTTATTGAAACTGAAAACAACCCACCGGCGCTTTGCTTCAAGGCGCGCCAGCCTCGATAAAGGCGGTCGTCCCAAAAGACTGCCGCTATCTTCGGGCACCCTCCAACTTCGTGCAAGTAGGCGTGTTCCAGTATCTTTTTGTTCGCGTGTTACATCTAGATAGTACGTGTTGCTTCACGTGTCTATATGAGCATCCTTATCGTCGCAAGAGTTCTGTGGAGGATCATGGTTTGAGGCTGCATTTGTAGCCAACTGATTATCGTTCATAATAGCTCTGAGACGACAGTCGCGGTTAAAGATCAGACGTCGAGCGTCGCGTCTGGTGCAAGCGCCGTCTGCAGTAACCGACTACAAAACAGCGGCGTCTTCGCAGATAACTTGAGATATAAGAGACGCTGTGTCCAGGGCTGCGTCCCTCTTCTTTGCCTTCGTAATAGGCATTTAGTTTCGCGCTGCCTCTTGATTTCTTTCCGTATACCTCTTTAAAGAAAGAAATCAAGAGGTTTATCAATCCTGGCGAACACTTCGAGCGCGCATCCAGTTCAAGTCATTATTCTGAGGCATTTCTAAAACTGAAAGAAATAGCGGAACGCAACACAATCGATCGCAAATGTAGACAGAACGAACCTTATAACCCCCCTTTTACTATTACCGAGCTTCCTTTACTGCTTGTCATATAGCTCTGCACCCAGACCTGAGAAAATCATTGACGACATGATTAAACACCTTCACAAAGATACTGAAATGACGCTACTGGGACTTTGCAGTGCTATATTGGCTGCCGGGTACTTTCCATCTACATGGAATGAAGCCAGTGTCGTTCCGCTTATAAAATAAGGGACAGACCCTTCCTCTGTGAAAAGGTGTCGGCCTGTTGCGCTCACGAGTTGCGTTTGTAAGTTATTCGAAAGAATGATTAATCGTCGTCTTCTACCATTTCCTGGAATATAAAAGACTGCTTGCTCATCATCAATGCGGTTTCAGAGAAGGCCGGTCTACAACTGACCATATCTCACGCGCATCGAAGCAAATATTTGTGATACGTTCATACATAAACAATTATCGATATCTGTGTTGATTGATATGGTAAAGGCGAATGACAGAACGTGGCGTTACGGAACACTGTCCTGCACAGTCATACAGGAAACTGGGTAATCTCAGGGAGGTGTACTCAGCGGTGCGCTCTCTATAGCTAAAGTGAATCCACTCCTTACATCAATGCCTTCAGCCATTTGTCATACTGCGTACGTCGACGATGTATAGATATAATACAAATACTGTAACCTGACCGTGTGCGAGCGACAAGTTCAAGTAGACCTGAAAAAAATGTCTGAATTGGCCACTGAAACGGTCTTTAAAGGGACACTAAAGAGAAACCGGAAGTTGAGCTTTAATGGTAGATTATCCTATCACAATCACAGTCATACCATTCTTACGACGAACAGATGTTTAATAAGCGAGAAAATAGCGAAAAACTGAAGTATAGGTGCTGACACCCCTTCGAATTTCCCGCACTACGCGTTCGTGACGTCGGAGATTACAAACGCAGGCCGGTCGCGATTGGTCGAGAGCGATTTATCGCTGTTAATAAAATGCAAAATGAAATACACCTTAAACGTACATAAACAGCATTTGCCAACTTTTTAAACCGTTTCAAGCGAGGGAGTAAAAGTTTAGCGCAACATTAAATAAGAAAAAAAAATGGCATGGCGATACATCCGGTCGTGATAGTTTCGTAGTTTCGTTTTTTGGTCCATGCATCATCGCGCGCGCCTGGTCGGCTCTACAATGTTTGGTTGCGTGTTGCGTAGCTAGAAAAACGTTGACTTCGCGGGAAACAGCCAGAAAATGCCTCGTGTGTGTAGTGTTGAGGGCTGTATAATTGGCCCAAGGCGCTTGCTCAGGGGCAGCGGCAGTGTTGACTCGATTGTGTCATTTCATGTGCTGTCGCGCGGTGAGCCCCGGCTCCCCGGCGTTCGCAATGGCTCAGTGCTCTGTCGATGATAAAACGGCAAAAGAGCCAGAGAAACCGATTGTGTGCTCTCTGCATTTCTCGCCCTCGAATTATGTGTATAATCCTGCGCTCGGAAAGTATCTTGGCGTGCCCCAGAGGCCAGTTCTTTCTCGAGCAGCTGTTCCCTCAATGCGGCTAACCCTCTACCGGTGCCCCTGCAGCAGCAAACTGGCGGCTCGGTGAGTGCTGAATGACATTAAATAAAGCCACGAAATAACCATACCGAGTACGTGCGCAACTTTCTACGCTTGTTTTGTCGGGAACATCGTCGCCTGACGGACCGGACACACGCATTCCGTCGACAAAAACGAAGCCCTGCTTTCCGCCGGCGCGGCCGGCGGCTCACCGCCATCGCACGTGGAAACACCTACCGCTCGAGCACGGAGGATCATTTCGCGCTCCGTTTCACTGAATATCGCTTAAATGCAGTCCTGCTTCCCTGGCGAGCTCTTCGTTGCACTGTTCAGCGGCAGCAACGGTATCCATCGCGGCGAACGCAAGCGCAGCGGCCATGCAGCCATGATGCAGCCAGCGCCTCGGCCGTTTACGCAAGCGGTGACGGATCCTGGCGCATTCTGATTCGCTGAGAGCAATGAAATCTGTGACGACACTGCTTCAGCGCCAAATCTGGGGTGATAGAAATTGAGGATGATATTTGGTCTTTGTTTACGAATTTCTCCGCTAATAACTCATATTTTTGCACCCAACAAAAACTGCATGCATTCCTGAAGGTCCCTCTTTTATTCCAGCTGAACTTCCTGTTTCTCGTTAGTGTCCCTTTAAATTAAATTCGAATAAAAACCTATGTTTTCTGCTCATACGGAATAAAAGTCTGATAGGAGGTCCTGATGATACACGGACAGCACATACCAGTGAACACAGAAAAAATATTTAGGCATCATTTTAGACTCCAAACTAACTTTCATTTCTCCACATAATATATCTTAAGAGCAAGTGTTTAAAAAGAATAAACATACTGAAACTTTTGTTGCACAATACATGGGTCAGTGACAGAAAGTGTGCACTAAACTCACACAACAGCCTCATACGTTCACGCCTATAATATGGTGCGGTAATTTATGAGTCCATTTCACTCAGTGCTTCAAAGGTGCTGGATTATGTCCACCATTTAGGCATCCACCTCGCGACCAGAACCTTCTGGAGAGAGAGAGAAACAACTTTATTTAAATAAAGATCGTGCTTGGTTACTGTGGGTGGAGCCCTTCTTCCAGGGCCCCACTGGCTATTGCGGCGCGCCGGGCCTGGTCGAGGGTCGCCACTTGGCTTCCCAAGTCCAGTTCGGAGAGACGCGCCTCCCACGATCCATTGCTAAGTGTATCGTTCAGTAGCGGCGAGACGGCGTCTGCCGGACGCTGCGTGCATTGGTAAGTGATGTGTTCTAGTGTCGGGGTGGAGTCGCTCCATGGACATCTGTCGCTGTGTTTGTTGGGAAATATTTTGTGGAGTCTATGTAAGTGTGGATAGGTGTTTGTCTGTATTCGGCGCCAGTCCCTCGCCTGTCGCCTGTTGAGCTTGGGGTGAGGTGGAGCTTTGGTTCCTCTTCCTAGTCGTTGTGCCTCAAGTATGTCTCTCGGTATGCTGCCGGGTGTCGGAGAGGCGTCCGTTCGAGCGGTATGTATCGCGGCTCGGCCTGTTATACCTCGAGCCAGACGATCCGCCCGATCGTTGCCTTCCAGTCCGGTGTGCGCGGGACACCAGTTTATACCGTGGTCCATTGGGAGGCTTGGTCCTTGTATGCGAAGGACCCCGACCGGTAGAACTCCCCGAAGGAAGAGCCGGCAGGCGTCTTGCGAGTCTGTGAGTATGAGCCTTCTGGACAAGCCCTCTGAAAGTCTTTATATAGAGTCAAACGAGTGGTCCCTCCGTGTTCAAAGGTTTTGCTCCAATATTATGCATTTTCTGAAAGTAAATTGTAACTTTCAGCATACTTCGTACTCAACCATAAATGATAATACGTGTGCGACACTTTTTCATAACCCACTTAGAGCAAGAAAGCCCTTCTCACATCTCATTGAAAGTCGGTGAAGAAATGGGTGTTCTACTCCTAGATCGTCGTAATCCACCCGGAAAAGCTGTTCCTGCCATGGCAGCGGCAAGCAGTAGATTCTGACACATCGTTTGTGTAGGTCACGAAGAACTCTGCAGAAGTGCACCCCTCTCCCCCCCCCCCCCCCCCCGAATGCATTTTATTGAACTTCAATCAAAATACGCTTGCCCGGAATTCGACACCGATGCATCAAAGTCACATGCTGACGCGTCTTGTGCGGCAGTCCATCCTTTTCTGAATTCGATGTCCTGCACCCAGAAACAAGTATATTTACGGATGAGTCCTTTGCACTATGGTCTGCAGTGAAACGTATAAGGAAAATAACTACAAAAGCAGTGATATTTACTAGCTACCTCCTTCGGCTTCGGAAAAGCATTAATGTAAGTGCGTAAACACAAAATAGTTTGTTCAATGAGCTTTATTCCTTGTTGTGCCCAGCATATACGTCTAACCAGCGTGTCACTGTCTGCTGGGTACCTCGCCACATAGGTATCGGAAGCAACATGCTTGCACATGAAACTGCAGCTTCCGTAGCAAGAAGGGGCAACTCCTCCTCTCTGCGATGTATTTGAACCCTTTCCCGAGGAAAAGCCTTAGGAGCTATTGGCAGCGCTTATGGGACACTGAAACACTAAATAAACACTACGTAATTAAGCCACAGTTAGGCAATTGGCCACTCATTACGAAAATACGATGAACTGAGGTCATTTTCTGCCGTCTTAGAATTGGCCAACCGTATGGCACACACTCTCACTCGTTTACTGGTAATGGACCTCCTATCTGCAGTAAATGTGGCGGTACGCTGACTGCACTTCACGTCTTAATAGAGTGCCAGGAATTAGAACTTAAAAGACAAAAAAATATATTTTCCTGTAGCATATAAACAACACGTTGCCCTCCACCCGGCAGTTTTTGTTGGCATAGAGCCATTTTTTAACCACAAGGTAGTTTTACAGTTTCTTCAATATGTCGGTACATCGCCAGTTATCAGCCCCCTTGATTTGAAGCGCATCCTCTCTCCAGCGGCTGCTGCTGCGATAGCATTTGTGCAGAACACGTGCCTTCCAACCTTTGCGTTGAAGGAGCGTGGTGAGGCATGTAGTGCTCCTTTCATCAAAATGGTTTACCAAATCCCCCTTTCAAAGCATACCTTTTACGTGTATAGCGGACCTCATAAATCATTCTCATATATTTATTGTATGTAGTATAAACTAAATGCATCCTACAGCGAATATCTTTAGGCCACTATACAGGAATGCTACACCCATCCTTCGTAATACATTTCTACATTGAAAATTCACGATTACCTGCTTGGTTCTCTTTGGCCAGAGCTGGCCCTTGCCCCATTAAACACATCCGGTAGACATCACATCATCATCACGTTTCAGTGGGTACCTTCGCGTGTTGGAGTCACTCCATGGTAACGAAAGAAGGTGCTCTTGCCAATGAAGAGTTTTAGGGCAGGCAACAGTGAGAGCTTCGGTGGATCACGAACTCCCTATAGAGACAATTCTACAGTAGCTTTAGTCGCTTTAGTCACCACCACACCAGCCCTCGGTTGCCAATGGACCTAGCCGCACGGAAACCACCCTTTCTTTACTCAGCCACAACAGGACCGACTTGCACTCCGTCATGGGCGCTTAAAGTGATACGGACACAAATGTTGGAGGGTTGTTTTTTGCGTCGGAACAAAAGTTGAACTGTTGAAAATGACGAATACAACGAGCTGCTTTGAAAAAAAAAAAAACAACGAGAAACATCTTTTTTTTTTGCGATTTTTTGTTGCACCTTGCCTCCAAGCGGCCGCCGGCAGAAGCTGAAATTTTACGTCATAACACCCACCCGCGGCCAAGGTCGGCCACAGTTGTCGCAGTGTTTCCAGGGGTGTCGGTCCCTTGCATCATTTGTTTAACCCCTTTCGGCGATCTTCGCACGTGGTACGTCCGAAACATTATCCCCGTCGGCGCTCTACGCAGGGGGTAGAGCGCCGACGAAATGCCCAGACATTGCCGTTATAACAGCATCGTGGGTCGTGACACGCCGTCGCACACGTTTCCCAGAGACGAGAAGGTGAGTAAACTTTCGTTACCGGCCTATTAGAGAGCTTTAATTAGCTTGTCCGGTAATCGGGTAAACGCGGGCGTTGGGGCGTTCGGGCGGAACCGTAAACAGGAGCGGCCTGTATGGTGCTGCCACCTGGTGGCGCTGAGCTCAAACAGACAAAAACAGCTAATATTGCAGTAACCAAGTGTATTCTACTTCGCTGCTGGTGTAAATCTTCGGCAACAACACGATCGTCGGGTAAACCGTCCGTCCGTGAACGCTACTGTCGGAAATTTAACCAGGAAATGACCAATAATTCTTGTATAAGTGTCTGCTGCAGAGCGAAATCTTCGCGCTACGGTTCACGAAAACCTGACCGGCACTTCCACGGCTGACTGCTTTTCTTCGTCGCTTGACGCGGAAGGCTCGTAACTGTAAGACAGACGGACGCGGACGGACGGACGGACGGACTAGGAACTTCAATGAAGGTCCTGAGAAGCTCCGTTGCCCGCTCTTAAGCCACGTTCACACCCAAAGCGGAGCGTCTAAGCGGCCAAGCGGGTTTTCAACGCGGCGAGTCGTCGAGCGCGCGGGCTTATTCAGACCACGCGGCTTGCCTGGTTGCCCGCGCCGCCGAGGAGGCGGAGCATCAAGCGCTTTCGCGGGGGACGTGTCGCCATCTCGTGGCGCCGGTCGTCCGCCCGCGCGCAGATCTCGCGCCGAGATACACCAGCGCCACTGTCGTCTGGCTTTCTGATTGGCTGCGGCAAAGCGGGAATTCCGGCGGGGCGGAAAAAATCAGTCCGAGAGCGATCGGGCTCGCCGCCGCGTTTTCCGCCTGGTATACCCGCTCGGCGAGGAGGTTTTCGACGCTTTGCGCGCACCCGCCTGCCCGCTTTGGCGGGTACGCCTTCGGTGTGAACGTGCCTTTAGGGAGGCGACGAAGTCGCGGGCCGCACCCACGTCGGGACGGGGAGACCGAGCTCCAGCGCCGCATTGTGGGCTCTCTGGACAGCCCAAAATTGGCGTGACTGGTCGGAGCTCCGAAGAGCAGCGGTAATATTTCTTGCCAAGTTGGAATGATCCTCATCTTCAGACGTGTACTCGTCGCTGGTAGACGCACCAGAACTCGAATCCATGCTCGCGATGGCGGCGTCGGCGCGCTTCGAATGACCGCGGCCGGCCGGCTGGCTATCCGACGAGGGTGTCGTGACGTCACGCCTTCCAACTCCCATGGGTCGGGCGGCGAGGCGCGCGCTCACAAGAACGCCAAAAATAAAGCCATCGGCTTTATTTTTGACGGGAAAGAAAGTGTCACTCGTAAATGATAAACTTCGCATTGGAAAACGCTTTACGTGTTATCTCCCAACGTGTTCCAGTTCTAGCTGCTGATAGCCAGGCTTCCGAATCATAGCGATTACAGATATCTGAAAAAATTTTGGTTATCCTTTCCCTGAATGCCAGGAGCATTGTCAACAAAATAGATAAACTGGAAATTTTGTTACTTACTTACGACCCTAATTTGGTGGTTTTGACTGAGACCTGGTTAAATGAAAACATTTGTGAGGGTGAAATTATTCCGCACGGTTTTAGCATATATCAACGCGATCGTGGTTCACGTGGTGGGGGAATTGCAGTGATTGCTAAGTCTGGTATAGATGTTCATGTCATGCAACAAATCTAAGATCATGAGAGCTTGCTTCTAAACATCACAACAAATGAGTTGTCGTTTGTACTCTGTGCTGTTTAGAGGGCACCTGATGGTGATGTGTCTTTTCTTCCTAGACTGTGTTATCAATTGGTAAAGTTTTGCAAATGAAATATCATAACAGGAAACTTCAACTTGCCATCCATAAACTGGAAACATTTGGCTTACGGTGAGTGTGCTAATATGGATGCTATTCTTGATATAACGCTTGCTTTGAATGTTAAACAAATTGTATGTGATTTTACTAGAGAGCAAGCACTTCTGGACCTTTTTTTTGTCAGTGAATCTTTTTGTAAATGTACTATTGCTGTTGAGTCGGGTATTTCAGACCGTAAATTGTTGTTTTTCACCTGGTCATGTCCCAGGGACGCAAGATGCAGTCGGTCTAGTGCGACAAATCATAGAGATTTTGAACGAAGTGATGATATCTCAATTATTGATTACTTAGAGAAAACACTAGTTATTGATGCTCATTCTGGGAATGTTCATAACCTATGGTGTCATCTTAAAAAACTAGTGTCATTCTGTACTAAAAACTTTGTACCTATGAGAAGGGCTACTAAAAATCACAAAAATCCGTGGGTTAGTCGTGAAATCATTCACATTAAACGTAAACTAAAACGATTGAGAAAGAAACAAAATATGTGTAAGAAGACCCTCATGGAACTGAGGAACAAATTGGCAATTAAGGTGCAACAAGCAAAGCATAATTACTTCACTTTATCACTTCCAGAATTTCTTAGAACTGATCCATCAAAATTTTGGCGTTATCCCGGAAAGACAAATGAGTTTGTTCGAAAAATTTCAGTAAATGATCACCTTGTCGATAACGCAGCTGATATAGCTCAAGCATTTAATGCATATTTTCATAGTGTTTTTCCTCTAATGACAACTACAGCATACACAAGGAACTTTCGAAGACAAATATTCCAGAGATAACAAGCGAGGTGGTTCTACCTATGCTCCTTAAATTGAACGAGAAAAAAAGCACGGGTAAGGATGGTATCCCTACCGCGTTCTTGAAACGCTTTGCAGCGCAGATTGCCGACTACTTGGCAAATCTTTTTCAGCTGTCTTTAACCACTAGTGAGCTTCCTGATAACTGGAAGATAGCACGCGTTGTGCCGATTTTTAAGAAGGGCGATAAGCTTAACATAAGAAATTATAGGCCCGTGTCGATTATATCTACTTGTTCGAAATTTATGGAACGCGTCATAGTTGGAACATGGATATATAAGGTCTTTCTTGCCTAATAATAAAATTTTGTCGCCTTATCAACACGGATTTACCAAGGGAAGATCTACTACGACTCAGTTACTCACCACTGTACATGACTTTAAAATGACATTGGACCACTTGGGGCAAATAGACGCATTCTTTATAGATTTTAGCAAGGCGTTTGACAAGGTGCCGCATACGAAACTAATACATAAGCTGAAATTAACCGGCCTTCCCTGCTACTTAGTGAAATGGGTTGAACATACTTGCATAGCAGAAAACAATTTGTTGTAGTGGATGAGTGTGCGTCTGATATGCTCCCTGTTTCTTCTAGTGTGCCCTAGGGCAGTGTACTCGGACCCTTGCTTTTCTTAGTTTATGTGACTGATCTCATTGAATTTTTGTCTGATATAGTGTGTATAAAACTTTTTGCTGATGACTGTACTATATACAAGGAGATATTGTGTGAGAGTGATCACGTTGTATTGCAGGAACAATTGTTCCAGATTGAACAGTGGTGTCGAACTTGGGATATGGAAATTAATGTTCAAAAAACAGTCTTATTAACAGTTACACGTAAATTACAGCCTAGTTCTTATTCCTATACTCTTTGTAACCAAGATATAGCAGAGGTTACGAGCTATAAGTATTTAGGCGTTACACTTACTTCTAAATTATCCTGGTCAGGTCACGTTTCAGATATATGTGCATCAGCATTTAAGAAGTTGTGTTTCCTAAGAAAGAAACTAAACAAAGCTCCAGCAAAGCTAAAGTTACTAGCGTGCAATACTTACATAAGGTCGAAATTAGAATATGCTTCCGTAATTTGGGATCCCGAAAATAAGCAGGATATATATAAACTTGAGATGTTGCAAAGAAAGGCAATCAGATTCATTTTTGGTAAATATAAAAGGTGTGACTCCCCTACTAAAATTAAGCAAGAACACGGGGTTACAACATTACAGGTGCGTCGAAAATATGCTCGGATAGTGTTCTTGCATAACATGTTGAAAGGTAAATTTGACATGTCCATACCTTCATATGTAAAACCCTTAGACAGCAGGAAGACTCGACACAATCATGACCATGATTGTGTCGAACTGAAACCGATATTTGCTAAAACTAATGCATTCAAACACAGTTTCTTTCTCCAGACAATTTCTGACTGGAACGCTCTTCCTAAAAGTATTTTTGAGGAGGTTGATTTTCAAACGCACTGGAAAAATTGTTGTTTTAGTTTTCTTTTTGCTTGTTACTAAGTACGTATTATATGTGTAGTGATGTAACCCTGTTTGATTGCTAATGGCGTTATTCATTTGTAATCCCGATTTATACTAATTATGTTTCGATTTCCCACTCCTGCTTGGGCCTGTCATGGCCTGCAGTATTGTGAAATAAATGAAATAAATAAATAATAAAAATGAGCTTTGTGACTAGACTTGTTTTCGGTGTAATCACAAACCGAGGATTCATTTTCAGCATTTTCGTAAAATTTTCAGATTTTGTGTCCGTATCCTTTTAAGGTAGAGCGAGCTGCTTCTGCATATTGATCATTGTAAGCAGCGCAGAAACAGGCGAGGATGGTTTAGCGAGAATGCAGGATGAGCGCTGTCTATGAATTGAAAGTTTATTAAGGATAATGTGCGAAAATGAAAAGGATAAACTTGGAACAAAGAAAATAAAGAAAACAAGAACAATAAAGGTCAAGAACCATCAATGAAATATGTTTCTTCTTTTGAGAGCATTACTGAATCCTGGCTGATGCACTTGCCCTCGGTCATATATCTTATACTGCCTCGTGTTTACCTTCGTGCAGTGAAAAGACAGTACGCCACCACATTGGCGACAGCGACTCGAAAGGGGAGAAGCTGGTACCCTCTTTGTAGAATTCGCATGTTCACGTAACCAAACATTAATGCAACGTCCCGTCTGCCCGATGTATACTCGGCTACAGGTTAATGGTAGGTTGTACACATGCAACCCCTGAGTCACATTAAGTGCACCTGTTAACGTGGTTGATTGACCAACCTGAAGCAATCTCGTCTGCTCGCGTTTTCAACCCATTCTCTACACCTGCACAATAACTGTCATGTCTTTTTCTTGAAGAAAAATATAATATTGATGCTGTGGCACCCTGCAATTTTCTCTAAAAGGCGCGAGATTGAATGGACGCGTGGAATAATCGTGAACGTTTTGCGCGCGCTAGACGAAGACACACAAGGCCCGCGTTTAAGACACTTCTCCGGCCAATTTCTTACTGGGCCTTTCTGAGGCAGAGGCAAAGATCATCACAGAAAAGCCAGCTGACTTCAGGCGATCAATTACAGACGTTCCTGTGCAGCATGGATGCAGGACTTCGACCGTGGTGAACTGAAGTCGCTGACCGCTTTCCCTAACTCACTTTGGTACATTGACCGTACTTTGGGTGTATTTGGCACAGGCCGCAAATATTATCTACATACGGGAATACTTATGTCGTCAGACCGTCAAAACCTACCGTGTTCGCGTAGTAGCCATGGCGTTGCACTGGTAAGTCCGAGAGCGCAGACAAAATTCCGGCGGCGCCGTATTTTGACGGGGGCGAAATGCCCAAACGACCATGTACCGTGCATTAGGTGCACGTTAAATAACCCAAGGTGGTCACAATTAATCCTCAGTCTCCCACTACGGCATGCCTGATAATCGTATCGCGGTTCGGACACGTAAAGCCCAAGAACTTAATTTCAAATAAACCACCAAAGTCGCGCTCGGCACGGCCCACCTTGCTTAGAAAGCAAAAGAGTGACCCTGCTCTCCAAAACCAGTGTACAGAGGGGTCCACTGTTAAAGGGAACACCGGAGCGCGTGGCGTCTGCTCGGGGCCACCGCCGGTCGGCGGCCGCAACGAATATCGCGCAGGCGCAGTGAGCGCTGTGGGCGGTGCTCTTTCGTCGTCTGCTACGGTTCGTCACGAAGCAAACATCTCGCGTAATTTGTGTTTGAACGCAGCCACTTTGCTTCCAGTTGAAAGGAAAGCGACTGAATTGATGTAAAGTCAGACAAATGCCCTTAACACCAGCAGCAATGACCGTGCCGTCTTTTATTCTTCTTCTCGCTTCATAAAGATTTTTTGCCCACCTCAAAAAATGTTTACTGTGCACGCCGATTCCCATGATTTAACGATAACTCGCGTGATAGCTGTTTATAAATTAATATGCTCGTTAAAGGCGCTTGTGGATTCTTTGTGCAGCCTACGCAATGCAGCGACTCGAATATGCAGTTGTAGAAATGAGATGGGCACTACACACGGAGACAGACAGACAGACAAAGAACTTTAATGGAGGTCCTGAGAAGCTCTGTTGCCCCCTCTCAGGGAGGCGACGAAGCCGCGGGCCGCACCCACGTCGGGACGGGGAGACCAAGCTCCAGCGCCGCATCGTGGGCTCTCTGGACAGCCCAAAATTGGCATGACTAGTCGGAGCTCCGAAGAACAGAGCTCCACTCCTCTGCAGTGCATCGATGCGGGCCCCTCTGTAACGAGGGGCATCCCCAGAGCATGTGTTCCAAAGTACTACATTGTCCGCAGCTAGGGCAGTCTGGACTAAAGCAGTCTGGATTGATGTAGTGAAATAAATTCAGGTTGGGATATGATCCCGTCTGAAGCATGCGTAGTGTGACAGCTTCAGGTCTGGTTAGTGTCCCGTGTGGGGGAGGGTATAGTCTTCTACCAAGGTAGTAGTGTTTGGTAACCTCGTTGAAGGTGGAGAGAGTGTCACGGAACTCGACGAGCCTAGAATCGACGGAGCCTCGACTTGCAGTGGCGTCAGCGCGGAGGGTTAGTTTGCGCGCTTGGACGTGTGCGATGTCATTGAGGTTGCTGAGGGAGTCGAGTTGGGGTTCGAGATGGGCCGGGAACCACGTGATTGTATGTGGCTGGATGACTTTGCCTTTGAGAATTCGATGAGCTTCCCTGGCGATGGCACCAGAGGCAAATGCCCGAACCGCCGCCCTCGAGTCAGTAAATATTTCAGCTCTCTCATCGTCGAGAAGTGCAAGAGCGACCGCAGCCTGCTCTGCCCTAGCCGGGGTGCTGTCTCTGATGGAGGCCGCACAAGTGACGTGTCCGTCGTGATTGACTACCGTTGCGACGAAGTCCGATGTGTGCTCGTACTGGGCCGCATCAACGAAAGTGACCATGTGAGGTGAGGCTTTTATGCTCCGGAGCAATGCCACAGCCCTAGCTTTGCGCCTGCTCGCATTGTGTTGTGGATGCACGTTTTTGGGAAAAGGAGCAACCGTAATGTCCCGTAGGTAATCTGGCATTTCACATGTGCGTTCCATCGCTACAGTGGAGCCGATTCCTAAGACCGCGAGAATCTCCCTCCTAGAAGGGGTGCTAGAGAGTCGTGATACTTGAGCCGTTTCCTGAGCTTCGATGATTTCATCGAGTGTATTATGTACACCTAGTTGAAGAAGGCGGTCCGTGCTGGCGTTTATTGGTACTCCTATCACTTTTTTGATGCTTTTACGGATGAGCGTGTCCAGCTTGTGCCTTTCAGAAGCGTACCACTTGTGCATTGCAGCCACGTAAATTATGTGACTCATTAAGAATGCATGGAATAGCCGTAGGAGATTGTCCTCCTTTAGACCGCTCCTCTTGTTGGAGATTCTATTGATTAATCCAATCATGCATTCCGTCTTGGTCGTGATTTTTCTGAGCGTCGTGATGTTACCTCCGGTAGACTCGATGAACATTCCCAGCACCTTTAGGGTGTCGACCCTAGGAATGCTCGCCCCGCTTTTGGTGTGTAGTTCTATGTCAACTTCGTCCAGGGGCTTCCAACCCCTGGGTTTAGGACCTTTGCGGACCGGTCGGTAGAGTAGTAGTTCAGACTTTGTTGTCGAGCATCGTAGGCCTGTGCCATCGAGGAAGGTTTCAGTACGGTCGACTGCTTCTTGTAGGCTCGATTCCACTTGCCCTTCGCTGCCGCCGGTGCACCAGATAGTGATGTCATCGGCGTATATCGTGTGGTGAACTCTTTCGATTCCCGACAGGGATACCGACAGTTGCCTGAGGGCCAGGTTGAACAACAAGGGCGATAGCACTGCTCCCCGAGGCGTGCCTTTGGGTCCGAGTGAATACCCTTGTGATTTGTGGTCTCCAAGCTTTAACGTGGCTTTGCGGTTCTCCAGGAATGATCTTACGTAACCGTGAAAGGCTTGTCCTAAGTTAAGATCCAAGATGGATTCCAGAATATGTCGGTGTGATATGTTGTCGAAGGCCTTCTCTAGGTCAAGCCCGAGAATTCCCCGCACGTCTCTCGTATCTTGGTCTAGATTTGAGTCTTGATTAATTTCATTGCATCTTGTGTCGAGAGGCCTGGTCGGAAGCCCACCATGTTGTAGGGAAGGAGACCGCTCCGTTCGACATGCTTAGAAATCCGATTGTGAATTACGTGTTCCGCTACCTTTCCTACGCAGGATGTAAGGGAAATCGGTCTGAGGTTGGATAGGTTTGGAGCTTTGCCGGGCTTCGGAATGAGGATTACCAGAGCCTCTTTCCAACCTCGTGGGACTTCACCTGTTTGCCAGGCCTTGTTAATTTCTTCTGTAAGCCACGCTATGGAGTCGTCGTCAAGGTTTCTAAAAGCCTTATTGGTGATTTGATCAGGCCCTGGCGCGGACCTGGCATTGAGGCAGTGTAGGGCCTCCCTGACCTCGTAGACTTTGAAGGGGGCGTCCAATTCGGGGCACGAACCGCCCCTATACGTTGGGTAGTCGTCTGGGTTGGCCAAGCCCAGGGGGAGGTACCGACAAGCGAGGTTATCCAGGGCTTTCGACACGTCTTCTTGGCGAGTGGTCTCATGTACGATTCTCTCCAGTACTTTACTTTGGTTGGATCTAGCATTGGTTGCGTCGAGTAGGTGCTTGAGGAGATTCCACTTGGCGCCCACTCTCATTTGTCCGTCAACCGAATTGCATATTTCATCCCACTGCTGTTGGCTTAGTACCCGACAGTGCTCCTCAATGACTTTGTTAAGCTCTGCGATCTTTTTCTAAGCCGCCGATTGAGCCTTTGCCCTTTCCACCTGTTCAGTAGCGATGTTTTTGCTTCGAGTAGGTGTGCCAGCCGACTATCCACCCGGTCGACTTCGAGGTCGGTCTGTATCTTCCTTGTCGCCGCTTTAATATCTGCCCTGAGCTGCTCGGTCCATTGATCCAGGTTAACTATCGTGCTCTGTTGCTCTTGCTGGCAGCGCGTTTTCCGGATTTTTCTAAAGGCTTCCCAGTCAGTAAACACAAATTCACGTAGAGGTTTGCATCCAACCTGTAGGGTTGTGACCAGAATGTTATGATCACTTCCTAGATTCTCGTTGAGATTGGTTCAGGAGGCCGATTTGAAGCCCCTGACGAAGCACAGGTCGGGAGTAGTGTCGCGCGTACATGAGTTTCCGGTTCTTGTGGGGAACGCCGGATCTGTGAGGAGGAGGTTGTGGTTGGTTGTGACCTGCCACAAGTCTATCCCTTTGAGGCGGGACTGGGGATAGCCCCACGCTTGGTGCGGGGCGTTGCAGTCCCCTGCCACCAGTAACGGACACGCCTTGGCCCGGCTCACTGCCTTATTGATGATGTTGGTAAATCTCTGTTTATGATCGTTGGGCGAGCTGTACATGTTGAGGATGAAGATGCTCTCTTTGAGGTACCTCCCCGGAATAATTTCAATGAGCAAATACTCGACCTTGTTGGAGTTACAGCCAATGTCGTGTACGATAAAAGTGAATTGATTGGCTACCAGGGTACTGATGCCTCGTTTTCCTACCTCCTGACATGTCTGTGTTGTATAGCCGGGTATTGACACCGTGTTTATGAGGGTTTCCTGTAGTAGAATGACGTGTGTCTTTTTTACTGTGGACCGAATGAACTGTTGGAGGACATTCCTTTTTGGTTGGAAGCCTCTGCAGTTCCATTGCCATATTTCCATATTATTTTGGTGTACCGCCATGTTGTGTGTTAGTGTTGACACCAGTCTGGTGTCCTTGCATCAGGCACATGTTCGAGACTGCCGTCTCTAGCTTGTCGCACCTGGCCACTAGGGTATGTATTGCTTCTACAACCTTGTCTAATACATCCTCAAGCTTGTCTAAACGACTGTTGGTGGCGTTTTCAAATTTGTCAAATCGGCTGGAGAGGGCGCTTTTCGGCTGTCCGCCCGCCAGAGATAGTGCTCTCTTTTTGGTCTGACCATTAACCACAGGTTCTGCTACTGGAACTTCTACTGGAATCACCGGTTCTGCTACTTGAACTTCTATGGGATCCTCGACCACAGGGGTAGGTGGTAGCGGAGATTGACTGGTGCACTCCTCTCCCGTCGTCCGATCGTCTTTTTTGAGTGCGGCTACTTCAGACCGGAGCTGGTCAAGTGCCTGCTTTAGTAATCTGTTTTCCTTTTCTAGTTGTGTGATTCTATTATGCTTTGGAGATGGACCCCCCGTTACCTTTTTCGGTGGGGGCGGCGGGTTCCTGACTCGGTCGGCCCAGCTGGATCCCGGACTGCCGCCGCCGCTGTTGCTGCTGGTGTGCGCCCGGACGCGAGAGCGAGACCGCCCTCTGGAGCCGGATCTGGTTCGCGAAGCCGTGCGTCTCCGGGAAGTCGAGCGCTCCGCCGAGCGCCCGCGGGATCCGCCGCAGGTGCAGACGCGGTCACGTGAACGACTCCGTGACGTGGAACCTCCGCTTAGCGCTGACTTCAAGGGAGCCGGCGAATTCGTCAGCCGGACTGTTTGCTTGTTTTGTCGTCGTCTTCTACGGCGTGGACGGACTACGTAGGGCATCTGGTAGCGTTGCTTGCAGGCCTTGTCTGCCGTGATGTGAGGCCCTCCACAGAGGGTGCATTTGGGAGAACATACGTGATTATCTTCGGGGTTGTTCATACCGCACCCCCTGCAGATGACACGCAGATACACACGGAGAAGTATTCTCTAATATAGCTGTGCCACAAAGTGACATCCGTAAAAAAATGATCAAATTTGTCTTGTAAGCCGAAACGGCAAAAATACCTGCTTGTTAATATTTTGCCTCGTCTAATTTTCCTTCAGCTTTGCAATGGCTGGCTATCAGTATGTGGCCATGCACTCACCGGCCAACATTAAAAAGGCGTGATCGGCTTGCTTCTCTACTATCCGAAGCGCGGCAGCAGACGGTAGCAGACGACAAAAGAGACACCGCCCACAGCGCTCACAGCGCCAGCGCGAAACTCCCTCTGCCTGCGCGAAACTTGTTGAAGCCACCGGCCGGTGTTCCCTTTAACAGTGTACCCCTCTGTACATCGTTTTAGGGCGCATCTTTGTCCCGCAGCCAAACACGATGTTTGGTTTCCGGCCCAACTTGTCAACGCAAGACGTGCTTCTGCAGCTCAAAGAGGAAGTACTGACTGCAGCAGCGCCGTGCTGCCCAAAAGCAATTCTCGCACTAGACCTAAAGGGAGCCTTTGACAACGTGGGGCACGAAGCCATACTAACCAATCTCAGTGACACGAATTGCGGCCGACGAACGTACAGCTACGTGAGAGCTTTTCTCACTGATCGCACAGCCACAATATGGCTGGGAAATTTAAGGTCACAGCGAATAGACACACCTAACAGAGGAACGCCACAAGGAGCAGCGCTTTCGACGAGACTTTTCAATGTGGCCATGATGAAACACCCAGCCCAACTCGAGAAAATACCAGGGATCAGACATGCCTTCTATGCAGACGACATCACGATATGGACGGTCGGAGGGTCCATAGGAGAACAACAAGAGGCATTACAGGAGGCAGTAGACGTCGTAGCAAGCTATGCGGAGACATGCTGACTGCAATGCGCGCCGGAGAAGTCGGAGGTCTTTATAATCGAGAAGCGCTCACGAGGACGATGAACAGCCCCGGCACCAACCATCCACCTGCGAATAGGTCCTAGAGAAATTACCAAGGTAGACAGACTTCGGATCCTCGGCTTACACTTAAAAAAGAACGGGGGCGGAGGATACGCCATACAGAAGCTACAACAAACGACCACGCAGATCTTGCGCATGATTCAACGAATTACCAGCAGAAAGAGGGGACTCAAGGAATAGGACCTTATCCGATTAGTGCAGGCTCTGATTGTGAGCCGCATTGCGTACTCGGCACCATATTTAAATTTCAGTAACGTGGAAGTGGAGGTAATTGACCGGCTGATACGCAAGGCGTTTAAGCAAGCGCTCGGACTCCCACCCGGAACGGCTACTTTTCGCCTCGAGGAGACAGGGGTATACAACAACGCACGGGAAATCATAGAGGCCCACCTGGTAAGCCAGAAGGAAATACTACTACGCACAATAGCGGGACGCTGCGTCTTGGAACGTCTTGGATATTGCGTACGGAAGACCAGCGCACTGACCAAAATCCCAACACGAATACAAGAAACTATGCACGTCTCACCGATTCCCAGGAATATGCACCCAAACTTCCACATCGGACGGAGACAAGCCCGAGCGCAGGCGCTCGCGAGAAAGTATGGAAACCACCCCAATGTCTTGTACGTAGACGCGGCCAGCACTGCGAGAAGCACCGCATTCGTCACCAGCGTAGTCGACAATCACGGGACCGAAATAAATGCGTCGTCGGTTTCCAGAGTGAGCGCTGCGGAGGCAGAGGAACTAGCGATAGTGTTAGCCATCATGACGAGACTACGCTGGGATTGCGTCATAGTTCTGACGGACTCTCAGACGGCATGCAGAATTTATTCCAGGGCCAAAATTTCCAGGGCTGCACATCGCTTTCTGAATAGAGCGCACCAGCTGCCACCATACATACAAATCGTGTGGACTCCGGGGCATGAGTCCTTACGCGGCAATCAGCAGGCACACGCCTACGTCCGAGCGCATGCACACCGGGAGGCGCGAGATGACCGCGCCGAGCGGTTCCAACCAGAGCCCATACCATTAACCTACACTCACATCCTACAACACTATCGCCTTTCACGAAGAACACTACCCCCACCGCACAATGCTCTGACGCGAGAGGAATCCGTAATATGGTGAAAACTCCAAACAAACACATATCCACATGCGAGTCTTTACCACGCCATACACCCTGCGCTGTATTCCTATAAATGTCCACACTGTGATCAATGTGCAACGCTTTACCACATGGTATGGGCTTGCGCAAACACACCACAGCTCACACCCATAACACACCCCACCACACGGCAATGGGAGGCAGCGCTGTCCAGCTCCGACTTGACGGACCAGCTCAACCTGGTCGATCGAGCCAGAAGGGCAGCTAAGGCCGCTGGACTCCTGGACTGAGGGGACCACCCACTGCAGAGCGGAGAAGCTACCTACGCTTGCGTGCTCTTTGGATTAAAGTTTATTCTCTCCCTCTCCCACAGCATTAACCTTCATTTGACTTGGTTGCGTTTCCTTTCTTGAAAACTCTTCGCTGGCTATACTTTCCTGTCAAGGACGCAGTGTCGCGCTGATAAGGCGCATGCCGTTCGTGACCGGCGGAACCGGGCGCGCAGCATTAAAGAAAGGAAAAAGACGCAAGATAGATAGCCAGAATTGTTGGACAAACATGCGCCCCATAGAGTATGAAGTGTTTTTGGAGTGCAGACCGTAAACCCACAAAATGATTGAACATACACGTCATTTGGCCAGACTACGACGACAGAATGAAAATAATAAAACGTAGAAAAATACTTTGGATATACCGCATGAGTTTATGAAGGTGGTTTTATTTTTAAAATAAGGTATAGTTCCCGTCACATACTGCAATAGGAACTAATCCGGTAAACTATTGAACAGATCCCACATATCAGCACAAAAGGAGTTGTGATAGACTCAGGGTTACTGTCGCTAAGGGACCAAACGATTTGTTCCTAGTTACTAACAAGGAAACGATGCACACTTTCTAACGCACTCACATGCATTCGCATGTAATCTGAAACAACGTATGGCCACGAATCCCGCTCAGACACTATTGCCCCGGAAAGGTATTCCGGACTCATGTGTCTTCGTCTTGGAATCTCAAGCTCAAGGCTCTCGAAATCCTTCACAGCGGAGTGCATTGCTTCTTTACAAAGGCAATCTAGCGGTTTAGAGGCTTCACATTTTTGCGAACTACAGTCAAGGGCTTTTCAGAATATATTTCATGAGGAGTGAACACAAACGAACCCTCTTTGACTGCCACAGGCCGACTCGATATCGGAGGTGTTGATGTCTGCCGCGAAAAGCTGCTGCATCACGTCAAGACAGACAAAACAGGACAGTCCTTTTTGAAAAGCCAGTCGGAACGTGTGTCATGCAGCGCAGAACGAAAAAAAAAGATGCACGAAGCACAATTTTGCCAGAGAAGGCATAGCCTCAAGCTCACGAGCGCGCCGTGGGCACAACGCATGATAAGGCTGGAGGAGACCTCAGCGACACACAAAGTTCCACGTAGCGTCCCGTCGAAGCAGACAAGATGCGATCACAGTGTATAAATAAGGGAAACACTCGCTCGATCCTTGTTTGAAAGTAGCCATCATGCAGCTGAAGGTTCTGGTACTGTTGGCAGGCGTCATTGCAGTTGCCTGTGGTAAGACGAAATTCCCTTGGATGTTTTTTCAGTGTTGCTTAAGGTGCCTCTGTATTCTTTTAAATTCTGATTTAAGCCTTGTCTTTCAATGGTTATTGTTTCTGAGGCTCACGCTAATTCTTTCGCTAATTGTCAAGACCAGTGTGAATGATTGACAATCAGTTAATGAAGTAGCGCGAGTGGTGAATTACCATTGATGTAGCTGCCTGTTTTGTGATTTTGCAATGGCAACGTATAACTGGACGGATGAATGTATGAATGTAAATGCAGTGATAAAACTACATCTGGGCTCCTCACATATTCTCAGAAAAAGAGCTTGTAATGTATGTGCAAAAAAAAAAAGAAGAACTAGTGGGATTGGCAATGAGGCCGCGAAAATCCTCATCTCAAGCAGCGGCTGACGAGGGCGACCGCAAGCGCTCGTAAGCAGGGAGGAACGTGTACAGTGCGTTAATGTGTGCGGCGCTCACTTTGCTGGCCCTCAAGCGTCAAGTGCGAGCTGGAACAATGTCAGTGCCCTGCACAGGTGTGCAGAAAGATACGAGCGTCAACAACCATGAGTAATCTGCCGCGAAGCAGGGCGATTACTCATGGTTGTTACTCACTTGTCATGATTAATCACTTGTCAGAGGGAAAAAAAATCGCACATGCTGTAACATTCACGTGCGCCCTTTAACAGTGAACATCATTGTACAGTCTCAGGGGAAAAAGATTAGCAAGTGACTGGTGGCTGGAGCGGCACATTCCATTTTCTAAAGCAAGGGTGGCCGTCAAAAAGCATGTCGGTATTTTGCCGCTCCGGCGACCAGTCACTTGTGCCTCGGGTCGTGATTTGGCCGCTCCGACCACCATTACCTTGTGCTAATCTTTCTCCGCCGGAGCAAGCGCACGGAGTTTTCCCGCTGTGTATGTTCTGGACATCGGGATAGCGACGCAATCGGCACTGGTATGTGAAGATCGAGCGGCTGCGTCTGCTTGCTCGTTTTCAAGGATACCACAGTGACTTGGCAGCCATTAAAAGAAGATGTCATCTCCTTTGTCAACTGCCACATGGTAAATTTCGCGTGTATCCGTGACAAGTCGTTCGTGGGGTTCACGGCGTAGTGCAGAGAGCAAACTATGGAGCTTTCTCCGCTGGGACTGTGCACTACTCCTCTGCTGGGACTTTTTCCGCTGAGACTGTACACTACTCCTCTGCTGCAGATAAAGAGTGGTCGAACAGGGAATATGCCTGTGGAGCCGAGGTTTTGACAAGGGGCCTTGTCTTCGACAGGCAAAGCCAAGTCCCCTTGTCGAAAACATGGCTCCTGCCTCAGGCTTCTCTCGCTTCGCCACTGTTAGTCACTTCAAGCCTGTGGACCTTAGTCTGTTTTGGCCCCCTGAGCTGTAGACCATTATAAGTAGTAGAGCGAACTAAACAATTGAACAAACCTCATTAGAAAAGTGCGACGAGCCGTAACGGCCCTTGGTAAATTCGGGGCACAGGGTGGTTGGTCAAAGGCTCACCCAAACATCGTGGAGCCCGTACAGCAACTGCTTTTAATTTCCATGCACACGCGACCTCACCAACGATTTTCATGTTCCTTTTCTTCGCGTACGATTCACTATGAAATGCGCTGAGAGAGCGTCGTCTTCTCTCGCGGGTGACATCAAGCAAGTTCCGTTGGCGATGGTATAGCTAAAGAGAGGCAGTGCCTGCAACCAAGGCAGTCATTGCGCTCACGCTCCAAAGAAGTTTTGACGAACGTGGCAGAGCATCAACTTATGGCGAAAAAAAAAAAAGGCATGCGGATTGCACGCACTTAGACAATCGGTGGACGGGAAGCTTCTTTGATTTAAAGGCTAGTTATGAAAAGCTATGAAAAGCTATGAAAAGTTATGAAAAGTTATGAAAAGCTTAATTCATGCAGATATTTTGTTCTTTATGTAAATGCAATGTTGACGTGATGGATGTGACGACGTTGCTTGTGCTCACGTAATACACGAGAGTGGATTAGTTTGACTTCTTTATTACTTGAAAGATATGAATGATTGTCACTGCTTCCTCCCAACAGATACTTTGATAACTGTCTTTTAGGGTCACATTTAACTATATGAATGGCATTCGTGGCGCATGAACCAGCGTCCCTACGCAAGTGCTTCCTCTCCAACTCGGCGAGACATTGACGCCAAACCAGGCAATCAGCCTACTTACTCCCACATTAAATTGTAGGTGTTTAAAGGTCTGAAACTGCATTATAGGCCGTGAGAGACGCCGTAGTGGACCGCTCCTGCTTAATTTTGACCAGCTTTAGAGTTCGTTCTTTCACGTGCGCTTAAGTCTATACTTTGTTTCATACATCAGGTGCAACGCTGCTGAAGCTACGCAAGAAGTACGGTCATTAGAATGTATCACTCCGCGCGTGCCGTCTATGCTTCGCTGCGCACCAGCGGCGTTTGCTTGCGCGAGCTTGCACGTGAGGCTGTCGCGACGGGCTGCAAATAATAAAAAAAAACAATGAATAGCAAATTGATCTAAAAAACGTGTTAGTAGCCGTAGAGTACATAGTGTGTTTGTTTCTATGGGTAAATTCTGAGCATATATAAAGAACATTTTTACAAAAATTGGTCAACAAACATCGAACTACTTCTAAGTGCGAACGCAGCCACCGCAAAAAGTATCTCTAGCCTCCACAGCGTTGCTGATGTATGAAACTGAGTATAGATGAGCATTTCGTTGCGTTAAACAGTTATAAGCTCGGATTCCGGCGGCCTCTGTAACGTCACGTAACATGATGCTCAGATTCCTGGGAAACGTAAAAAAAATGAAATGAAATATTGCCATTTCTTTGAACCCCAAACCCCACGGTTGTGATACGGGCGCTCTACCAGAACTTAATAGCCGCACTCAATTGCCCCCCCCCCCTCCCCGCCCCCAACCCACGTTTGAAAAAAAAATTGCATCATAATTAACCTTATTCTCCTTGTTTACAAAATAGTCTTAACGGGTCATCAAAGTCAGCATGATAAATTACCCATTCTTTCGTGATTGAAACAAAACCCGCGAAGTACTGTTAAATGAACAAGTGATGCTAGGCTTCTTGTGTATACCTGCAGCCTCAAGGAGGGCGTGCAGATGAGCATTAGTCAATTCTATGGCCTCAGAGATTTCTAACACCCCGCTGTACGATGTCTCGATGCGCGGCGCGCCTGGAACTTACACCCCCCCTCCCCCGCACGCACGCACGCACGCACGCACGCACGCACGCACGCACGCACGCACGCACACGCACACACACACGCACACACGCACACGCACACGCACACGCACACGCACACACACACAGCATTACGATGGGATGTCCGTAACGTGCGAATCGAAAATGTGGGCCGATCCTGGCGGTTGTGCACAAAGGATCGAAGCGCAGTGGCACGTACCTCTGTGAACTGGCGAAGCTGAGCCTGGTTTAGTCTAGCTAAGCTTGGTTGGCACTACTTAAGCTTAGTGATTCATCGATAGCCAATCAATACCTAATCGATAAGCGATCAATAATCAATAAATTACGGAAAACGCTGGGGTTGACTTGGTAGTACTTAGCCTAGCCCAAATACGTGGCCAATGCCTTGCGATAGCCAATCGATAGCCAATCAATAGCTAATGAATAATTGATCAATAATCAATAAATTCCGGGAAATGCTGGGGGTGACTTGGTAGTGCTTAGCCTAGCCCAAATACGTGGCCAATACCTTGCGATCCAATCAATAGCTAATCAATGATCGATCAATAATCAATAAATTCCGGGAAATGTTGGGGATAAGTTGGTAGTGCTTAGCCTAGCAAATGCTGGGGATGACTTGGTAGTGCTTACCTAGCCCAAAAGTCAGGACTAGCCCCAAATTGTAATGTTTTACCCCCAAATTGGGGGTCTTTAAGGTAATAAAGTGAACTGAAGTGAACTAGCTTGGAGCCCATCCGCACCGCTGTCTCTTTTGCATTGCACCTCCAGTGCAAGCTACGCTATGTTTTTTTATATCTCTTGCACATGTCGGTGTTCAGGGGCGAGTTTATGCCACTGTCGGTTTTCGCTTCCTTTTCCAAAGCACAAACGGCGCCCCGGACCTGCGGGGAGAACGAGATATGGAAGCAGTGCGTGAGCAGCAGCTGCGCTGAAGGCACGTGCGAAAAGCCCGTCCCAGGACCCGCGTGCACTGCTGACTGCCGCCAAGGCTGCTACTGTGCCGACGGCTTCTACCGCCACCAAGGGCGTTGCATCCTTCTGGAGCAATGCCCCGGTAACTATATGCATAGGTGCCTGAATCGACGACGTACTATATTGTGGCGTTTCCGCCGAGCGCATGCTGTTATGCTGCATGCACAAAAGGGAGGGCTTGCAACACGCTTTTGCGTGAACAGCCGTTTTTCTTCAACTTTTTGTTAATGCCGAGAGTACGTGAGGTAGGACGTTTTTCATGCACTCTGCTTGGGAATTCCCGTTCTCGTTGGTGGAGCGCGAGGATATCTCGAGAGCAGAGACAAAATATGAATCGAGCAGCTAATGTGGCCTGTTGCGACTTAGGGAGACGAGATACTGAGTTTCGAAGATAGCGAAAGAGAAGCGAAAAAATTTGCCGTGGTTGAACGCGGTTAAACCAAGTTTGTCGAGTGATAGCACCGCTTTGCTTGCTTTGGGAAAGGGTGCAGACGCTTCTCGGCGCCGTCAACAGCTACCGTTTCTACAATTGCACCACAAGACAACACACAGACGCTGGTCGGCGCGGCAGCAGCAGCGAGAGAGCAGAGCAGCGCATAGAACTGCGCTCTTGTCCTAACGTATACACGTTCCGCCAGCGTCGCCATTATCTCAACCGCCGCCATGTTAGATGCACTGCGCCTATGGGAAACCAGCGCTAGTGTTTTGAACGGGCACGCAGCGCCCCCCTTGCTGACATCACGCACATTTTTTAGTCGTAGAAACAGAAGGAAATGGCCAGCGGAGGTATATGGCGGGGACGCGCACAAGCCGCGAAAAACAGCTTGGAAACCGTCGTTATCGCCGTGTGGTTATTAACAGAAACCAAGAAATCCGTAATAGTGCCCTATCATCGAATATTTTTTTTTGTCAAAATGCTACGAGCATTGGTTCAGGTGGGCCATGCCAGCTGGGTCAGCGCAGTCGCAGCGCCTATGAGCCCCGGTCGCACGCCGTTTCATCTATTTCAACAGCTCCTCAGACGAAATAGCCACGTGAATTTATTAAAAGTGAAATTGGAAATAACTGTGAACACTTTGAAACACAAGAAATTAAAGCCATAATTTTCTCGAGAATGCTAAGAGCAATATCAGTACCATCCGGCGCTTGTGTTTTCCGACATGCATTAGGCCCTCAAGAAAAGCGTCTTCATGTTCATTACGATTTTCTCTGTGGCCCGCGCAATCAAGATATATTTCATTTCCTTCTTCGTCAGGCGGCAGGCGCCAACTACCGAAAGCGGGGCCGCATTAAAGTACATTTCAGTTCCTCCGTACACGACAGTTCTCTTCCACCTTATGCAGATGCCTGGTGATGGTCTTGAGTGCAACGATTACCTCGTGTCCTTGGCTCTGGAGGAAATGGTTATGCTTGCTCCCGGCTGCTGCTGTTCTTCCGGGCTCGGCAAGGAGACACTGGGCGCCGGTTCCGAAATCTCGCGTCGATTGTCATTCAATGCCGTGTCAATTGTGTACGGTGCCGGCAGCGTGTTGTTACGGTCACCTTGTTTCTCACTGATTAGGGACGCGTTGCTTCTGGCAGGTTCCTTGACACCAGCTTCGAAATGGACAAATTCTATGTCATTCCTGAAATGGGTAAATTTTCGCTTAACGTAGATTCCGAGATGCACGTGTCGTCTGTACAATTTTTTGTCCCCTGCTTTCTTATCCGCCTTGCCAAATGGAACTGTTGCAGCAAAGCCTTAAAGTTACCGAACGTCGCCGTGGCGTGCAGTTCAAATTTAATGAAGGATTTTCACGTAAACGCCACTATTTCCGATTTTGAAGCGTCACACGCGGTTGCCCCGAGCACGGCCGCTCGATGAAACGCGCTCGTGCGTGTCATCGAGCGGCCGTGTCCTGAGCGTGCGATCAGCGACCGGACTCGTCGCGGCACCACGCGGCGGCCGCGGCATCTGTGCTACATAGCAGACTGCAGCGTTTGCTTTGTGCACGACAGGGCTTGAGTGCGCGCTCGTGCTCACATGCTCCTGTCTGGCCGTGCTATGCGGTGCGGACCGGCTTTGTCCGGCGCCAGCTTGACGGACTGCTAGTAGCCACATCCAACTTGCGCATTTTGATGCGCTGTCAATAACTCAATAGGAAACGAAGTCTGCCAAGGCGTCGAGCCAGGAGTGAGCACGAGCTGGCAAGCGTGTGTGCGGTACGACCTTAAGCTTAGCGGGGTTCGAGGCTAGTTGAGAGTTCAAAACTAGTAGAAATAAGTGGGACCCGACGGCTACGATACCAGTAAGCAGTCTGGCCAAAGTTTAGTTCCTACGCGGGCGACCGCGGGCGAGCGTGAGCATACGATAGTGGACTTCTTCTGGAAACTTGTAATTCTTATCGAAATTCGAAAGCAGACTTTCACTTACTTGAGCCTGTTTATTAAACTGCGTCACTAAATATACACAGTAACTCTAAGAAGAAGCGCACTTATCCAAACACCCTTTTTGATTGATGTCAGCCATTGGCCAACTGCAGCCGTGTATGGGTATATGCTATATTACGAAATATAGAGCCCGAAAACAGTGAGGAGCACGCTGCTGCTGAAAACTGAGTGTTTGAAAAAGAGGTAACTTTGCGCTCCGCTTGCGAGCTCCACGCGCCGTACACTACTGAAAAATTTAGCTGAGATGTTCACAGCAGCGTCTGCTATCCGCGGACAGCGTTTTTTCACCAAACCCGAGGGGAGGATCAGGGCCTTTTTAAAGAATAAGACATTATTTACTATGAGGGAAAATATCTGCCACTATAGTATTTGCCACCATGGGAACCGAGAGGTTCGATTTTCTTTTCTGACTAACAAGAATTCGAGCCCCTCAGTCACCCTTATTTCTTTTCGTTCATTGCACAGCGATGGTGTCGACTATGGTAGCTTTATTTCATTCAGGTAGCATACGAGGGTTTATCGGTCTCCAGTTGCGTGCTTCAATGTTCACGTATCACGTGACGCCTGTGGTTAAAAGATGTGCCAGATTCGCGGCCATGGCATTGAGTTACGCTTCCTAACACACCCAGGCCAGATCTAGTAAACACACACAAAGTACCCTCCCCCCCCCCCCCAAAAAAAAAAAAAAAAAAAAAAAAACTGGACGGGAGACCAACCGGCGCCGTAGCTCAATTGTTAGAGCATCGCATGCGTAATATGGGCGATGTGCGTTTCTCTCGCTTCGGAGGCAAGTTATATTTTCGTCCACTTCTATTTCCCTTTACTTTATCATTTATACATTTCAATTAGAAACAACAGTTAAGTTACCCGATTCTTTCTTTTACTTCATTATCTATTGAATTCATCCTGCATGAGCACGTGTTTTATTGACCGTATGATCATAGATTGGACTATGCCAGACAACGAGGTCATCGTTTAATGCTTACTTTTGAAAAAAAAATTGGCGCTTTGAGAGATAGCTCGACGGTGTAGGATCTTTTCGCGCCAGAATACACTCATCTGCGCATCTTCTACCAAATCAGAATACGTATTCACAAAAGTTATCTGTTAAATAAGTGTTTTCTCATAAACCGACATTCGGGTATACCCACCACTCATTACAGCATTCCGCGCGATAACGAGGCGATTGCCACGGAGTTGGGCAGTCGTAAGAGAAGTTCTGGGTTTAGCTCAGGTAATCCATCATTTTTTTCTGTGGCGCCTCTTGACATGCAAGGACTGCATTGTATGCAACGCCAACTCTGTCTTTGGTACTTCCGTCAGACCAAATCAACCCATTTACAACAATCTAATGGCCCTTTTTTGAATGGTAGCAGACCTGGAACGTGTCTGAGCGCTTCCACGTTGTGATCGACATACAGGGTGATTGTAACCGCTTCATAAATACTAAGAGAGTGTACCAACCCTCTTTGTAGCTTGGTCCACGAAATTGAATGCAAATCAGCGGAAAACGCCAACGTCGCGTTAAATTGCACAGTGTTGCGCGATCCATTTTTTCAGTGACGTTAGGCAAGCATAGTGAACATAACCGGTAGTATGCGGAAGGGTCAAATACACTCTACTCTGCTTTTCTTGATGGGATCTAAAAAAAAAAAGAAGATACGAACAAATAGAGAAAAATAAAGAATGCCAGAGAAGAAAAAGAACGGAATACATTTAAAAAACGAACCGGCGTTTAACAACCGGCTCTGAATCGATCATCTAAAGACGAGACCTTGACTTTAACTGGCGAGTGGAACGCACAATGTAAAATCTCAGAAAAAACAGACTTAAAGGATGAGAGGCATGCGAAAATCACAAGGACTAAACAGGCTCGAGCAACTTTTTACATTCCTGTCCCTGGTATCTGTTTTCGGGGTATAATAAACAAAACAAAAAATAATCATTGCGCATTCCGTACCAAATAAGCAGCTTGTCAACCTTGAGAGTGACCTTGGGTACATACACCGTCGCCCATCAAGTAAGTACGAAGAGATCTGTCGCTACGAATCGAATAAGAAAACTTCCTATAAATAACTTTCACTTACGTGAAGTGTTCTTAGACTGGGGGATAATGCTAGAAAGTTTTTACAGCGGCTATCGCTTTCTTCGTCAGCACTATCTCTCCTTATCGAACTGCCATGACCTGGTGTCTCCATTTAGCGACGTTGAATTGATGCTGTCTCCCGAAAAAGGAGAAATAAAAAAAAAATTGATTGAAAGGTTGCTTTAATACGACACACACCACGTGAATTTTAGTATACAGAAGAAACATTAACGCACTCGTTGCGCGACTTCCCTTCATACGATGATCGCCGGCTTGCAATTATAAGCCCTTATTGGCTGTGCGAACCATCCATTGTGCAAAAACAAGAGTGGCGGGGAAAGAAAGAACATTTCTCGCCCGTTCATATTGAACACTGCGTTACAAGAAGTCGACATCCAGAGCTGTTGTGGCCTGACCCTCCTTTCTCAGACGAGAAGATCTTGGTAGCGCGGCATCGCGAGTCTGCGATTCACAGAGCCACGACAGCGGTGCTGCGTTTCCTAAGAATCAGCAGCCCACGTAACCACCTTGTGACTCAATTCCTCCTCTCATCGAACACCTCACCTCGAAGCCGCTCTTTCTTTGTAGCATTTTTCATATTGTTTCATTCAGGTTTGGCCAGCAGCTGCACGTGATGCTTCAGAGCTTAGACGCTTTGATTTCGCACACCCAAGTAAACGGTCTATCAGATGCGGAACAGACGCAAAAACAAAACAGACAAGATCAAGCGCTCGTCCTTGTCAGTTTTGAGTGTGTGTCTGTTCCAGCATTTTGCGCAAAAATACCCTATAGTTAGCATTCAAGACCAACTAACCCAACAGGCAGTTCTGAAGTGAGCGCAGTTTTTTTTTAAAAAGAAGGCGCTCAATTTATGCACTAGCTTGAGGTCCCTGGTCAAATAAATAAGCAGGAGGCGCAGCGAAGAAGGAATACTGAATAGAGCTTGGACATCCCGGCGCTTAGCCGCTCGAGCGGAAATGCGTCTCTTCACTGGCCCGTCAACCGCATCGTTATCCGACGCTCATTGGCATGCACGCTTAGTCTCCCGCTGTATCCTTCGCTATGGACCACACTTCTCCAGAGAGCCGCTTTGGAATCGAGTCCGTTTATGTTTGTCGCGCAATCGAAAGCAACAAGCGTTCGAGACTGAGCGCGAGAGCGGGGCGGGAGTAAGAAAAAGAAAAGCGATGCGATAAAGAACGAGAGAGAAAGATAGAGATAGCAAAATAAGTATCCCATAACACACGCACTCCAGACGTATACATGCGCCCTGCTTATCGCCTCAAATGCGGGCATGCTTGAGAAACGAATAGTTCGGGTATATATACGGGCCGTTCACCTGTGAACACTGGTCTACGGGTCCGCGCATATAAAAAGGAGCGCACATTCGCCCGTGCGGCTTCGCACTGCGTCACGGTCGAAACGCACCAGCATGAAGGTCTTCGTCGTCGCTCTCCTCATCAGCATTGTGGCCCTGACGCTTGGCGCCGACGGTGAGGGAGGCACAGAATTTTTTTCGCGATCATTCCTGTTTCGCTATATATACGCTACTAACGGCGTGGAAAAAAATATTTGCGACAAAGTGTGTGCTCGTGTGGACTTAACGTAGAAGTTTTGAATTCGTCGTCTTTCGCTTTGCGGACACCTGTCAAAAACTGCATTTTCTTTTGCTGCACTCATACTGACAGGTAACAATGAAGCGTCAGCTGTGGGGCGTATGCTTTGTTGTCATAGTGCTTTCTATCCAATAGGGGAAATTGTGCACCATCTATTTACTTGGCATCGCGCCACGTGTGCTAGTTGCGCGTGCCTGGATCGCAAGCAGCGATCCAGGATTGCGTAGTGTATCCTCTAGCTTCACGGCCACTGTAACGACGCAGTAATCGCGAGGGACCTTGGTTACCAGAACAGGCGACATTCGCCTACTTTCGTTCCGCATTTTCTAACGATTCATTTAATTTCCCCTTCCTATTGCGCCATTCCTTAACGGCTCGGACATCGCCAAGACACTGCCACGCTGCCGTTATCGCGGGTATCGGGCAATTCGTGCATCGCAGCATGAGAAAAGAATGGATAGTGAGATATGAAACGTAACAAAATACGGACCCAGGATCCTCATTTTGTAATGTCCCATCTCACGTTCCATTGTTTTCTTATCATCCGACAAAAGACAGATGATGCACGTTTTTTCAGTCTTTTTACACCGATATGTCCTGGAATAATTCTTTATCGAAACCTCAGTTACTACTACTACGTTTTCGTTGCCCTTCGCATACTGTTGCTTGAACCGTCGTCGCGGCAGAGTTTCAGAATACCAAGACATGCCAGGAAGCCTGAACGCGTATAGACGCGACCACCAGCGCTGGTGCCGAAACCTTGCTACGCTTGGTTAAAGCAAAGCGTGCAGAACCGTTTGTTGTAATAAATAGCGGCTATATATTACTTCTATGCTGGTGCAAACATCCAGCAGAGGGATAATGAGCCCGAAGTTTCAGCGAAGCTTTATAGGCTCACAAGCGTCTGCGGTGGTGGTGGTGTCACGCTGAAAAGTGGCCCGATGCTGGTGGTAGTGCAGAAAGAGTCTAAGCTCAATGACACATACCAGGGACAAAAACAAAGAGAGAAAGAGAGAGAGAAATGAAGAAAGACAGAAAGAAAGAGAGAGAGAGAAAGAGAGAGAGAGAGAAAGAGAGAGAGAGAAAGAGAGAGACACAGTTGACAGTTGACAAGAACTTTATTGAAAGGTCCTGAGGAGAAAAAAAGAAAGACACAGAGAAAGAAAAAGATATAGAGAGAGAAAGGGAGAAAGAAAGAGAGAAAATCACCAGGAAGGTCAGATACACACACGACAAGCTTCGCTTACCCCCATTTTCTCGAAAGGGGAAGGGCTGGTGATCATTTTTTTGCGCTATCCATTGATTAAAGACAAGGGCGTGGGAAACGCACGAACGTTTTTATAACACGTTGTGGTTCATCATTGCGTTACAAGACGTCGACGCTGGAGATATTACTTTCGGATACGCTCGCCAGTACTTACGTCTGGGCTAGTGCGTCGGCGCTGTGCCAAAGCGCTGTCTGCAAGAACTGATATTGTAAGAATTCATGCTTGAATTACAGCGCAAAAAACAAGGACACAAGAAGGAAACCACTCGTTCTGTCTGGTTTTCCTCCTTGTGTCCTCGTTTTTTTCTGCGCTTTAAGTCTATAGTATGAACTATATTGTCACCTGCGAAGGAACGAGCGCAGGCAGGCAGGCAGTTGACGACGAACTGATGAAATTTAAGATTCTTTATTGCGCCTGCTAAAGAAACAGTACAATGCGGCGGCAGCGACCGCACGCTTAGCGTGGTCGTCGTATATCGCTTCAACGCGCGTTCTGCATGTAGCAGCCACTAGTCACCCTCACAATGCCAGAGCAATTGGTACGAGCATCTAGTACATCTGGTATAACGATGGGCCCGTCACGCTCGCTACTATACAACTGTAATGTAATAATTACTAATCTGATGCCGCCAACGCGTCTTTCGCAAGGACATAAAACTAAACAGTGAAAGAATGCACGTGAACCCTACGGCGCGGAAGAAGTGCGCAAAATTATACCTGCCCCACGATTAGTGCCTTCAAATGTGGTGTGCACAGACGTGACCTTTCGTCCTTACGTTGAAGCTGCAAATGCCATCGCACCTCTCCCGCCGGGATGCAACTTTACTGCGTCGCCTGTGGTTAGGGGTGGCTTTTAGGAAAGCATATATACTCATCGCTTATTGAATCGTGATGACGTGTTCGCACTGCTAGTGCTTCCTTCCTTATCCTGTCTTCATTCCTTAATCCCCGTCCCCCAGGGTAGGGTAGCAAACCAGACGCGCGTCTACACCTGCCCCACGTGAAATTCTTAATGCAGAAGAGACGCCGGTGACGATCGAGTGGCCACCGCGTCCGCGGGCGTGCGGTGAAGGCGAGACGTGGAAGCAGTGCGTGAGCGGCAGCTGCGCCGAGGCCACCTGCGCTCGGCCACAGGTGGGGCCGCAGTGCACCTCCGACTGCCGCTACGGCTGCTACTGCGCCGACGGTTTCTACCGGAACGAGCAGAAGGTGTGCGTCACCCGCGACAGGTGCCCGTAGCAGTGGTCGCCGAGCAAGGTGCGAAATGGTGCACGCGGGGGGAGGGCGCGTGATACGAGATGGGACGTGTTAGAGAAGCCATTGTAGCTTAAATGAAACAGACACAAAGAACTGAAGAGCGGAGACCACGGGCGTGGTGCCTGTTCGTCTGTTCTTTGGCTTTGTTTTATTATGGCTACAATGGGCTTCATCAACTGTCAACCAACTTGGCCAAGAACACGTTATTTTTAGAAGTGGAAAGTTTTGGGTGTAAATCTTTATAAGCAAGAAAAGCCATTTTTCAAGAAAATGGGGAATTGGACGTAGCGATTAACAGTGGTTCCAATAAGGAATGCCATGTTCGAGGAACGTTTCGACAACTAATCTTGTCTTCGTCAGGGTTCCGTATCGAAGACAATTCCCGTTCTCGAAACGAGTGCTCCTGAGACCGCAGCCGTGGCCTAGTGGTAGAACACCCGCCTCGGCTGCGGGAGGCTGTGGGTTCGATTCCCACCGCCGCCGGGCACCCACTGGTTCAAATGGGTACAAGTGTACCCCAGCTTGGCGTTCGGCTTCCTTCAGGGGTGATACGCTTGAGAAAGGAGCCTGCGCCCTGAATTCCCGTCAAAACCAACGTGAGCACGGGAAAAAAAGTGATCTTCGACCAACTGCTGATTATTTTTGCGTGTCTAGAAGGAGCGAGATATTAAGGAAAGGGACATACCGGGTGCTTCAACGAACACTTTGAAACATTTCTGAAGGTTGCCTGTGGCAGCAAGATAGCACAATTCTAGTTCATCAGCTGGTCTACTCGAAGAGGCGGACATGTACAAAAAATTGAAATGCACAATCGACTAATTAACAAAAGTTAACTAATTAAACTTTTAACTAATTACCTTTTGGCCCATATTGCAATTTACAAATTCCAGCCGTAGAGCTCGCAAGGCTGATCCACTTGGAACGAATTCTCAGGATGACACCAGTTTGGAGATATTAATTCTCGAACTTTGCGGATAAATGCATTGGCGTTCCAGTTGCTTCTGTGCATCAATGCATAAAACGACGTTTCGTTAAGAAGGTAACTGGAACGTCAATGCATTTCTCCGCGAAGTTCTGGAATTAATATCTCCAAACTGGTGTCATCCGGAAATTCATTCCAAGTGGATCAGGCTTCCGAACTGCACGGCTAGAATTTGTGCATTTTAACATGGACCATAAGGTAGTTAAAAGCTTCGTTAGTGAATTTTTTTAATTAGTTGATTGTGCAGTTCAATTTTTCGTACATGTCCGCCTCTTCGCGTAGACCAGTTCATGAACTAGAATTGTGCTATTTGCCACAGGCAACCTTTAAAAAATTTTGAAAGTGTTCGCTGAGACACCCTGTATATTTTCACGGGGACTGATTCTGGTTGGCTAAACTACGCCGGGGCAAGGTAATAAGCAGGAAAAGATAGCAGATGAATTCTGGGGAAGCAGGCGAGTCACAAATGTTGAGCGCTTCATGACAGGCGATTAGTCCCTTCTGATAAGAAGAATAGTAAACTTAGCAAGTTAGTGCTGGTTCATGTTTCAAGGGTACCGTTCGTCAAGGAGTCTGTCCGTCGTATTGTGTCTTTCTTGTGTTCCGTGTCAGTTTATTTTTTATTCGCTTGTGTTGCAACGCTACATTTCACCTCAGCTGCGCACCTGTCCGGGGCTTTCTGCAGTTGCGGTGTGTGAGGTCATGATCTGAAACATGATCTCATGACCAGCGGGTTAATTGATGCTGTACATGTAGAAGTATGGAAGACTGGGCGAGTTGAAACTCTTGAAAGAAATGGGGTTAAAAAGGGTACTCGAGGCGGATCTGCACATCTTGAGCATTTATTTTGTGTTCCTCTACCTCTTGTGTGTCATCTTATCAGGCTGTTCTTTCTTCAAGATTGATGTAGTACAACGTTTTGTTTTTCCTCATCGACGCGAACATGAACTACTTTTGGGTACCGATACGGAGAGGACCGATGTGAAAGATAAAGCGTATGTTGTATTGGAGAGCTAAAATTGACTTCGCTCCAGTGTAAAGTTGAGAAAGGATCCTGAGGGTGAACATTAAAAGGCTGAGTAGCAATTGGGCATCTTTGATGAAACTTCACATTTGCATTTGAACAACAATCGTTGGTTGACCACCTGTTTTTCTTTAGTGTAATGCAGGTTTTGTAAGGTTCGCCTGTGGTGATAGAACGATTCCGCCAATTCAGTGGTGGTACTTGAGGAGGCGATTATCAGTTGCACAAAAAATCACAATTAAAATTTCTTTTAAGCAAAAACATATCAATTAACGGCTGCATTAATTATTTTAGGGCACGTTTTAGGATTGCGAGCTTGTAGTCGTTCAACGATAAAGTGACATAATAAATCTGCGAAAAATCCCGACATAAGCAGGAGTCTTCCGATAGACTTTCATAAGCTTCCACGCGAAGACGCGCTGCATGGCGCTCCACGTATTATTTCATGGAAGTGGCGTTACTCTGCATGGCTAATTAGTGCACAGAGCTAGTACTAAACAACCAATTAACCTTTCCATAACCTTTCATTAAGTATTATTTTGCTACGAAGCCTTCTTGCTCGCAGCGTGACAAAACTACCCGGGACACCTTGTATGTTGCTGCGAATTTCGAGGGTGGACACTCCAAAACTCAGGCTAGGTTCCGGATTTCTAATAAGGGGCATGTTTTGAACCCTGACCGGCTTCATCAGCATAATTGCAATATGTTCCATAAAGTGATTACCTACAATGGTTATTAGGATAATTTTAATGATTATCTACATTGCAGGTTATCATTAGATAATCCCGGTTTTGGAGCTGTAATCGCGCTATCAGCTACAAGCAATCACTAAGATATTTGCGTGAACTAAGCATGCACAGTGTACTCGGTGCACACTGCACTAACACGATATACATGACGTTTCATATCTTGTGACCTGGCCCTTGCGCCACTAAACACAACACATCATCATCATCATCATCTTGAGACGCTTGGTAAACTTTCAGCCATTAGCATTGTCCGCTAAATATTTTATGGGAGTATTATCATCATCATCTTCTTGTGACGCTTGGTAAACTTTCAGCCATTAGCATTGTCCGCTAAATATTTTATGGGAGTATTATCATGCGGGTACTAAGGCTTGTCTTTAGTACCCGCATGATAGACCGCAGACGTGAACTCATAATATAATGACGTTCTCTTTTGCAGACATCGAGGCCATGTGATCACCATGGCCTGCGTCTACCCCTGCGAATTTCAAATAAAGTTTCCTTGAAACAGTTTGCTTGCTTGCTTGAAAGCCTTTATTGAAAAGAAAAAGAGAGGTGGAGCCCTTAGGGGGCTTCGCAATGGGTGGAGTCCCTATTCCGGGACCCCATTGGTACCAGAAGCCAGATTAGCCCTCCAAAGCAAGGCCTTTTGGGCCTGAAGATCCGAGCAACCACGCAGGGCCGCCTCCCATTCCTCTCGGTTTGGGTTACGGTTGGGGGGAAGAGCTTAGTTGAGCTGGCAAGCCCAAACCACGTGGAACAGCAAGCGATGCACGTGAGCAGTTTTACTCCGCTTTATGTCTCGTATGTCTCTGAGAAGTGATGAAAGCTGGACTCTCAGTTAGGTAAGTGAACATAGCATTGCGGAAGAATACGTATACCCGTGAGCAAAAATGTACGTGACCACTACTTCACCTAAACAACTGAATTTATTCGTAATTCAGCCACACAAACTGAAATTCATGAGTGTACTAGAAAGCTCGATATTACGAGTTTGGACTGCAGTCCTCAATTTTAAGTCAAATTCATAGGCTGAGAAGCAAATTGTCTTGATAGCGGAACCTATGGTCCACATATTTTTTGCTCAGGGGAGTACATATGGGGGCTATCGTTACTGCGAATGCCCCTATTAAAGGGGCCCTGAACCACTTATTATCGAGTGGAGAAAGGCATTTGGAGTAAAAATAGGCTATTTCAGAAATACTTTGCCGCAAAAAGTACTTCAATGCGTTTAACAGAAGTGGTGTTATTGGCAATCAAACATGGCCTCCGCTGTGCTCCCCTTCCTTATATTCAATGCCTTGCACTGCGAAGGCCTACGGCGGGGCCACAACGCTCCGCCTTCGAAAAGTCACCCTGGCGCGCAGTTCAAATTTTATTTTGGATGCTAACGTAGACGCCAGGACTTCCGATTTTGGTCCCTACGACGCACTAAAGGTAAGCCAAACGCGACTGTAAACAGCGAGTTAACGTGAGCGCCACGACTTCCGATTTTGGTGCCTACGACGCGCTAAACGTAAGCCAAACACGGTCGCCCACAGCGAGCAGCCAGTGAACTCGAGGCGGCACCCCGCGGCGGCCGTGGTGTAGCCGACCGCAGCGACCAATAGCAGCCACGTATTGGAATGTGTTTTATTGCGTAATAAAGCACACAGAAGAGAGTGAGGATCATGGCTTCTGTTGAAACGAGAGCATTTGAAAAAAAGGTAACTTCGCGCTCCGCCTGCGAGCTCCACGCACCACGGACGACAGCAAAACTTGGCTGAGATATTCACAGCAGCGTATGCTACCCACGGACTTTGTTATTTAACCAAGCCCGAGGGATGGTTAAGGGCCCCTTTAATAAGTAGTCATACAGTCAGCACATAAAGCACCGCATGAAAAAATTCCAGACGGGCGGACAACACTATCCTGTGAGAAAAGCATGTCCTCAAAGTTGGAGCACAGGCGCTCTGAATACTTGTCGGGACTGGATGGGACCCCACGGTTCAATACATCCAAACTGTGACCTGGGCACCGGGGCACGAGGGCGTCACCGGGAACCTGCATGCGGACGAGGCGGCTCGAGGCTTTACAAACCACCGCGCCACCCCAGACTCTGCAATAGAGGACCCTACACCCCTAGACCCTTGCTTTGCAACAATTCTGAAATACTTCAGAGAAAATAGAAAGATCTATCCACCCCCGCACGGTAAACTCAGCGCTATGGAGGCAAGCGTGTTGCGAAGATTCCAGACGAACACCTACATAAATTTGCACACACTCCACCTGAAGGCTGATCTACCCCACGGCATACAGAGACATATGCCCGTGGTGTGGAGCGACACCAACACTCTTTCACATCACGTGGGAGTGTGCAGAACACGGAGAAGAACACGAAACAAACGGCACGTGGAACGAATGGGAGGCGCTGCTGTCTAGCCCGGCCCTGGAAGATCAGCTACGGCTGATCCAACGAGCTGAGCGGATGGCCCGTGCTAGTGGGGCCTTGGAATAGGGGCACAACCCTGCTGGCCAAACTTCGTCTTTAACCCCCTACCCTCTCTGTGGACTGGGGTAGGAGCCTGTCCGCTTTCTGATTATAATAAAGTTTTACTACTACTACTACTACACACTTCGGACAACGGCAAGATTTGTTTCGAGAAAGGACTTCTCGGATATATCTTTGAGATCTCCAAAATGTGCAAGGTCCTCTCTGCTAAAAAGTGGTTGTCGGTGAAGAAGAAGAAGAAGAAGAAGAAGAAGAAGAAGAAGAAGAAGAAGAAGAAGAAAACGTTTATTGATCAAAAGCATTTTGGTGGAATTGTCGGTGAACTCACATTAGCATCCGCAGTTTCATTTAATGAGATTTCAAAGCACGAATAAGGACGTTTCCCGAGTAGCAATCTCACGATCGAGCTGCCGGCACGGAAGCTGTTGAGCAGCGGTTCGACCGCTTTTATTTCGTTTGATCGCCAACGCGTTTCGCTAAAGTATGCAGTAAGTAGCCTAACAGCAACTGATTTAAAGATGAATGCGAGTGTTGGAATGACTAGGTGCCTAAATGCAGCATTACAGTGGCTGAGAACGCTTTCTGTGAATGGCAAGCTGGTGATGGGCATACTTAATTTTCGCATTGCCGCTTAAATACTTCTGGCGATGGCACCATTTATCAGTTGTCAATTATATTCGTGCTCCGTGCTGGCCTAATGAGGCTGTGGCACTAATGACATCACGCTCTGTTGCGCGCGCAAATATTTTCATAACCGTAATCTGCTGTGGGAACTGGCGAACTATTGAAACACAAATCGCAGTTGAATTTTTTTTGCACACGTATAGAATACTCGAATGTGCAGGGTGTTTTTGCTGAAATCACAGGGGCGCAGCCATCTACTTCCAATACATCATAACAACATAGGCAGCAAGACGGCCACATTTCTTTACCGCGTTTTGATCGGCGCAATGATAACGATATCTGCTTTTAAGGACTCACTCGCGCGCCCGCTTCTGCTGCGTATGACTTTATCTGGATGTGAGAAGTGAGAGAGATACAGCTATAAACGGTTTATTTTAAAGAAAGAAGCAAACAATAACGCAAGAAATGAAAACAGACTGAGGAACTCGTGATCCACCCTAGCACAAATGCGTACGAAACAAGAGGCCCGACTACATTGGTCGGGCCAAGTTCCCGCAACTTGCCGATGCCATCAAATGGCACCCGATCTTTTTTTGTGTGATTATAATGAGTGCAAAGCTGACAAACAGATTCACGAATCTATAGTTGACAGAATACTTTCACCATTTAACTAATAGGAATTTTGGTTTGGCACAACGGTGGGCCGTACTACGTCCAGGTCTCCGGCACTTTTCATGGGAACAAGAATCAATCCGAACTAAGCTAACATTTTTACAGGTTTACTGGAAGAGAATTCCCTACAAGCCCAACATTAGGCGTATTTTATTATAAACCAGTCATTGTTATATATATATATATATATATATATATATATATATATATATACGTTATAAACAACATCCCGTATGGCAACATGGCAAATCAGAAACCCTTTTCTTGTAAAATGTTTGTTGTCTTGCCGGCTATCTCAATATACAGTTGAGAAATTGCAAGAATACCCATTCCACCTTATATACGCACGCACATACAAAAACACAAAGATATACTAAGTCTACAGCAAGGAAACGTGAACCTTTCTTTTATTGCTGACTTCAACATTATGAATACTAGCGTTACTGGCGTATCTTTTTCGCATTCCTACTCAACCGCTCAGTATAAACCTGCCTGACGTGTGATCGCTTCTGGTAGTGGTAAATTTGAGGCAGAGCTCTTCAGGATAGAGCACTGCATGGGGTCGGGCTTACCCGAAAGCCCGGGCCCGGCCGGCCCTGCCCGCGGGCCGGGTCGGGCCGGGTAGGGCAGTTTTTTAACGGGCATGGGCCGGGCTCGGGCACGGCATGTGCTCTTTGACCCGGGCCCGGGGCGGGATCGGGTACTTTGACGCGGGCCCGGGCCGGGCTCGGACATTTTCGTGGTGTGCACGTAACGTGCAGCGAGTTATCCTCGCGTGTCTCGACTCTGAAAAACTTGTTGCCCCGGCGCAGCTGGAAGCTAGCAGTGCTACTTCTGTGTACTTCCCTTTTCTTCTTCCGTCGTATTTTGCGCTGTGTGAAGAGAATGTTTAAGTCCAGAAGACCGAAGTCACCTCCACTCAAAGGATGCCATTGTATTCCTTAGCTAGATCAATGTAATTAATGCTTTCAGCGTGGTGTAAGCGCGTTTGCAACTTGCAGATTCTTCGAAGGCGAATTGGTAAAACGATGACTGGTAAGATAAGATAATTCGTCACGCGGCAGAAATACGTATGGCACGGCGTCTATCCATGATTTCGCGCATGTTCTCAACCGGTCGCCTAGCAGCAGCGCATTACACTGCACCATGGAGGAGGGAGAAGCTTTCTTTCTCCATTCACTCCATTCATGCGCTGCGCTAACGACCGGTCGCGGCTGCACTTCGGCTATAGTGTACTGGAATACGGTTGAGTGGGACGAGCGGATGGGGCGGCGCATGCTTTGCAGTGAGGCGCCCGACGTGGAAAAATACTGTGGCGGCGCTGCGATAGAAGTGGATTGGGCCGCATCAAGGTCGCGCCGTTGGAAACTGCCAGCGATACTGCTCGGCAGGGTCATTTGTACTACTTTGCGCGCAGGTATTGGCGTTCAGACCACTCAAATAGTGCTCATAATTTTATATGACATGCATTTCTGCCTTAAGATTAAGTGCCTTTCGTTGTATTCCTTTTTTTTAATGCCGCTCGTGCCTTTCATTGTCTTCCTTTTTTTTTTAAATGCCGCTCGGTGGTCTTTTTCGGTCTCGGGCCGGGTTCGGGCCGGATTCGGGCCAGGCTCGGGCTTAAGGTAAAGGGGTGGCCGGCCGGACCGGGCGGGTAACGTAGATTATTTCCGGGCCCGGGCCGGGCCAGAGTCTCGCCATAAAACTTTAGGGCGGGCTCGGGCGGGCAGCCCAACGTAAAAACGGGTGCGGGCCGGGCCCGGACTGAAAAAATCGGCCCGTGCAGTGCTCTACTTAAGGATACCCAGTGATCGACACAAGTACCTCTATTTTAACCGTAACCGCCAGAATGAGCGTACCGTACACGAGACCATTCGATACCAAAACATGTGTTTCGATAATAGAGAATTTAATCGCAATTATGCCGAACTCAGAAGAGCACACGCGGAACAGAAATGGTCGCCCCGAAGAATGGTCTATGCACTGTAGCGGCGCTGGTAGCCTCGCGCGACCACACGAAGTTCTTCAGTGGTGATACGCAGACTACGCCTCGCACGCTAACAAATATTGTGTTAGCTCAATGGTCTGCATCGATTTCAAGAGTACAGGCCACATTCAGAAAAGAAACTGGAATATATTGTCGCGAAGACAACCGTTCAAAGACATCTTAAAGGAAAAAGTGCATGGTGCCCGCAGACGGTTGCGAACGCTTCGCAATACGCTTATTTCATTAAAAAACTAAGGCCTTCAGTGCATGCAGGCGGCCACCCCTGCCGCAAACTATGTGGGTATGTTCGCCCTCATATATATGACCATATTCAGAAACGAATACTAGCATTTCGTCTGGCTTTTCTATCGTGAGCACACACGCACGCACGCCCGAGAGCGCGTGCGGCCGAAATTTCGATGGGAGGGAAATGTAAGAACGCCCGTAAACCGTGCATCGGATACACGTTAAAGAACCCCACGTGGTCAAAATTACTCCGGAGTCCACCACTATGGCGTGCCACACAATCATATTGTGGTCTTAGCGCGTAAAACACCAGAATTTAATTGAATCACAACACACACACGTGTGCGCTTGACACGTTTGCTACAGCCGGTGAATTCTAGACAGATTACAGAGTAGGACGAAATATTTTATCTAGTAGGAATACAACAAGGGACTTTGCAGCATGAAACACATTTATCACCACAATGGGCGTCCTGCCACTGAAGGCACGTATCTTGATGCATATCTAAAAAATTAAATTAAATTCATTTAAATTGATTTATAGTAGAAAAACAAACTTTCAGGACAAGTCAGGAGTGCGCCTAATCTTCCATTGTGGAAACATGGTTACCACGCCTGGCCTCTTTTTCCACAAGATTAAAGCGACAATCTCACAGGAACGCTTTAAATCACATCATGAGAGAGAAGCTAGGGAATCTTTTTTAACACAACTTAAGCACTGTCCATCCGGATATCAACGAAAGCATGGGAAAATCTATACGTCTTTCTTTCACTGCCGTCATATTGACGAATGGTTGAAGCTTGTTACATTTTCGCCGTCACATCCTCCTCTTTTCTTTACTCTAGTAGTGCTTGTTCGGACTAATGCTATTTTGTTTTCTTTTGTTTATCAACTTTCCATGGGTGTTGCAAGCTGCTACCTGTCTGGTCTCTATATCATTTTAATTTAATTTACGTGATTCGAAATATGATTGCCACACAATCCATAATAGTGCACATAAAAAGCGGTCGGCTGCTTGGAACGCTGCATATAATAGACAGTTTTAGCATAGCGTAAAACAGCAAACGCGAAGAGTTAGCGTTAGCGTTGCGTGCACCGCAATGCGCATGCGCGGTACGTAAATGGCGCTGCAGCTCTTACGCAAGTACGCTATTTTCGGAATTTAGCGGGAAACGCTACAACGCACGCAAGGGGAGCCTTACGTACGGCAACATGGCGGCGAAAGTCGAAGTGAGAGCTGCCCGCTTCGGATCTATCGAGCCGTCGGCCGGCACTGTTCGGCTCATTCGTTCCCCACTAATGCTCGTGTTATCTTTAGATTTGTGTGATGAAGCTTCGACAGCGGCGTACAGGTGACAAATGGGCGTTGTTTTAGATATACGTTCTCGTATATCTTCGCAGTAGGCTTAACGAGAGGGTTTGCTCATGTTTGCTGTATCCGCCTAGAGATGGCACCCAAGTGTATTTCGCTTATTCGCTCGGTGTAACGCCGCGATGTTGAGCAGGCCGATTCTTGAGGACACGTACAACCTGCGCGGTCGCTCTCGTTCTCGAAGCATGAGGGCGTGTATGTCATCCAAACTTAAAAAGGACAGGTAACATGGGTCCCACAGTACACTCGATCGCGGCATGCAAAAATAATCGGTGTGTTTCGCGACTCTGACAAAACAACACTGAAACCAAACACCTACATGCATAATTAAAGCAGCGACTCTGGCTTTGGATAAGCTTGACTTAAGGACACACTTGCGGATTCGGCATTGGATCAGCTCGACATTTCGTGTGGATTTGGCTTTCCAGTACTTTGTGTTTTTACGTCTAGCTGCCGCCGTATATGCTTTGCGTTAGCGTTAGCGTTTTGCGCCGTTCCGCTATTCTAAAACACTACCTTGTGCCGCGCAGTGCAGCCTTTCTTTGCGTTAGCGTTGCGTCGCACGCTAACGCTAACGCAAGCGTTTTACGCTATACTGACACTCACTAATGTGATAAAACCGTGCCACGGCCGTAACTTCGGTAAAGACTGTTTTGCAAACAAGTACGACCTGAGGCGGCTACATTTGACAATTCCTTGTGCACACTTGCAATAATAACACTTAAAAATGGCCGCTCTAATGCTCTAAATCTTACGTATAAATCTTCATTGCAGGCTGGAGGCATTAGCTAGATTAGTGACTGGGCCCTCTAATAGAACGTTCCTTGAGTTATTGCTGAAAGTACAATGACATATTCAATCAAATTAAACGCAAGTTCTTGTGATCCTCTTTTGAATTTTCTCAGAAGTTCTTGATGAGTTGTCGTTCCAATGTGCCACTGAGCTTATGACTCTCCAGGATATGTCAGTTACTGCGGAATGCCTCGTGCTTATCTATAAAGGCTGAAAGTGTGTCTTATTCTCTCCTTATTTACTTATGCAACCTGAATGTCTCCTATCCGAGAAGGAATAGCTGCTTTTCTTCTGAGTCTGCGGTAAGGGACCTTTTCAATCGGAATGATTTGCCGCAAAGCATATTAGAAAAGTTATATAAAAGCTTGCAGTTGAGCATCGTGCAAGAACTCAATGAACGTCTCTGAAAACGTGTCCGTCACCCAAAGATTGTCAGGTGCATTCGGCTTTGATACGGGCTTTCTCAACATATTCTACCTTATTGCACGCGTACTATAGGGCACAGCCAACAGTAGGTGTCGTGCGTCTGTCGTTGCCACAGTAGCTGGGCAATTGGCAAACGTTGCTTGTTTGACTTTTGTCGATCCCCAGGGCCAGATGACCGATGGGGTTAGGGCCGCTCCAGCCCGAAGCCTCTGAAGAGATGCTTCTTGCGAGCTCGTGAGGTTAGGTAGAGGAACACAGACATACGGGTGAATTAAGGCGCGGTGTCCTTTCGAATGTTAGTTTTTAGGACTTGATGGGGAGCGCGCAGATCCTGTAATGTAAGGTGTAGCTTAAAACGTTGTGAGGGTGTTAAGCGTAATGCGTAAGCCTGTGATGAGAATAGGACAAAAATAGACAGCACCAACATAGTTTCGTATACGTGGCCATTCTGTACCGACGTGGGAGTGGCCGGCTACGTGCTGACGCGCGTTCCGAGGGACCATAATAAAGTTTTACCATACCATACCATACCGTGAACAGCCAGAGATTAGCGTGCAGTATACCTTTAATATGTTGGTGAAATATGTTTAATGAGATACATTTCCATCCTTGTCGGAGGACATGATTCACATTGAGGAAAAAAATAATAAAGAACGATGGCGTATGGGGGAGAATAAGTAGGGAGGGTTGCTTGGGGGTGAGCAAGTTGCTTTTAGATTACCTTAAAGTGAAACAATTAAACGTTGCATGATGTGGGGAGACTGTTTAATTTTCCTACACTATACTTGTTTCCGTAATTAGAGGCCAAAGAAAGAAGTCGCAGACAGCGTCTGTCCTATCATGCAGCCAACTCCTCTTTTCCTTTCTTCGGCGGATGTTCTTTCATAATAATGATATAGAAGTACACGAATAAGTATGCGCGTCAATTATCGGGTGCTATAACGTAAATTTATTCTATTCGGACTTTATTTCAATCTCCTGACGTTCCATTTACGTAACCACCGATGGAAGCACGGGCGGTAGACCGCAAGGCAGTTTAACAGCCCTGTAAAACGTTCCCCCCTATAGGGCAGGCGATTTTTGCTTGGTTTCAAAGCACAAAGCATGGTTACCGTGACAGGTTTACCTTATCTGACTGGCTGACGAGAGGCGATGCGTGTGCACTAGAGGACAGGCCTTGTAGGCGGAGCAGAGATAGCGCAATGAAAATGTATGACCGGGTGAGGATGGTAGTCTTGGTGTCTCAGATTCGTCCGTTTCCCGTTGCTTTGCTTGCGGTGATTCGTCGACGACTGCGGCGGCGTGTAACAGAAGGGTAAAAATGCCGCCAAAAAGGATGCTAAGTGAACATTTGGCAGATCGATGTCGTATGCGCGCAGAAAGGGATCATAGCGTTATACCACCGCGCAAAATTTTGCTTATACGCAAAGAAATCACTTCTCGCCGGCAGCTCTGAGTATACAGGGCCGGAACGAATAGTGGGCAGCCATATTCAAATCCTGTCGGAACGGGGTTGTCTACGGCTATTTAAAAAGAAAAAGAAAAAAAAAAGTTCCGTTTTGTTCAGCATAATAATGCATCTTTAGTGCGTACCCGTCCCTTTGACATGCTGAGCTTCTGCGGTTTTGTGATGTCGCGTGACCGACATGCGAACTAGGTGTTACCCGAAAACATTTTCACCATTCGCCGAAGGCTTATGGTGACAGGCGTAGAATGGGAAAGTAATGTTTTTCTTTTGTTTTGCGTAAGCATGCGTCACCAATGTGTCACGTCATCTTGACATGGGGAGTTCTCGTGGTTTTCGAAACTTCTCACAACAGACAAGCGAAGTGGGCGTGGCCTCCAAAATGTTTGACCAATCGCGGAGGGCTAACTAAGGAAATGGAATTGAAACAGACTGGAATAGCTTTACGTTACAGCGCCCCTGCGTTCAAAGTTTCGCGCGGTCATCGGTTCGGAGAACTATAGTGTAGGAAGCAGTCACACGATGGCGCCAGGCACCCCACTTCGGTAGGGTTCCTCGATGCGCGCGCCCCCCCTCCGCCGCCGTGGAGGGTGGAGCCATTCTGTGAAGGGGTGAATGCCGCCTTTCGACCGGCGGCCGCCATTGCTCTCCCCACGCATCGTCGCGGTTGGTTCAGTGAGACACGTGTGCGGCGTCTTCTAGGGCAAAATGCCCGGGTGTTGCGTGCCACAGTGCAGTGTGCACAAACCACTCGCGAAACGTTGCGCTTGGCATTGGAAACAATACAAGGCATGCAGATGGGCAGCACATCACAGTGGAAGCCCTCACAAGCAGGCCTCATGATTGCAACGACAGTGGTCCTTCGTTTGCAAGATGTTTTGCTTAAAACGGATGATTGATTACAAGTTCTTCCTAACTGGGAGACTTCCGCAGGACTGCCTGGAGAATCTTTTTTTTCTGTTGTGCGCCAAAGAAAACCCGTTCCAAACGCGTACGACAAGAAATGCGCTTTAAAGCTCGTGTGTGTCAGTAAATTTTTGCACACGCCAGCGACCTCGAGTTATGGGACAGATGATTCTGAGTATCTGGCTGACATGATTTCACAAAGACAACGAGAGTGTGGCGGAAATGTTGAAGAGGAAATCGATGATGCAGAAATTATTTTCATTGAAGCACTGACTTCAATTGAGTGCAGCGTTCTGCACCATATTGGTGGATTTCTTGTGAAAGGAATTTTGAAAATAACGGACTGCGAGCAGTGCAGGGCTGCAATGCAGGGCTCGGCGAGCCATGAGCATGCATATTTAACTGCATTGAAAGAGTATGTTCAAGATGGTAGTAACTTGTGTTATCCGAGCGGTGAGGTTATGAGCTTGCTCATATCCTGTGAAGAACACTTCAAGGGGATCACATCCTGGACTGAAAACCTGTTCACCCTGAAGTCCCCCCTAAAAGCTGTCACAGAATATTTAATCAAGAGGGCCAAGTGCAGTCTACACACGTGCCAGCGACATAAGGGTTCCCTGGAAAACATGTTGATATCAAGTTATGCACGAGTAAGGCTACGCATTCACCTGCGCCAGCTCGAAGCCGCGAGAATCAGTGGGAGTGGAAGCAAGACATGCGCTGCAGATAATTTGCAGTGAGTTGTACCGCTTGTTCTTGAAAAAATTCTCAACCAAATAAACAATCCACGATATGAGAAATTGCTATGTATTGAATGCATTTTGTTTCCTCTACGTTGAGAATCCGTGCGGCCGCTTTATTTTAAAGATATCGATGACTGGCCGCTTTATAACAATTACCGGTTTACGCTATATTGCTGCGGAAAACATGCGCAACAAGGTTTTATAGTCAATGTCTGCATGAGAGCCATCATATAATGCCACAAAAGCCATATGTAGAGCACCAAATCATCTGACATGTATTCCAACAAGTTTTACCCATCTGCACATTTACAGGACGGTAAACGAAATAAAAAAAAATCAGAATACCCTGCGTTGCAGCATGCAGTCCGTAAATGGGGTAGCTGATGACTGATTCGAAAACACGAATGTTTTTTTTTACAATTTTCTTGAAGGCACAAAACACAGACACAACGAAATGCGATGGGACTCGTGTGTGTGTGTGTTTCGCACGTTTAACCAATATATAGCCCAACAAGACGTTACCTTAAGGTGTTTACGCAGCTGGCTTGGATGGTAGCCTTCCGCTGCCAGCGAGACCGGCTGCAAATTCCGCTCTAAAAATAAAGATTACAAAACGTAAATCGGAGACCCTCACGCGCCGATGCGAAAACTTTGTGTTCTCGTCATATCGTTAAAGTACCACACGTTTTACATGACGAATTCTACGTGCAGTGGCGCAAAGTACCGCTTGCTGCATATCCTGGCTATAGGCTGCCTGCGGAGAGGGCATCGCAATGGCGGACGCCGTAGCAGACGACGCGGTTGTCTCCACCCTCCACGGCGGCGGAGGGAGGGCGCGCGCATCGAGGAACCCTACACTTCGGTTAAACTTGAGCAGCGGCGGCACATTTGGCGCTGCCTTTCACCGCACTTGCCGTCTACAAAAAATTACTTCTGGCGAAAATATGGACTGAATTAGCAACCGAATGTTAAGAAAGTGTCACTTGGCGCGTAATTATGACGCCCAGAACATTACAGTCAAGACCACGAGCAGGTGAAAACTGCTTATTTCATCGCCTTTTGGTTCTTATAAGAAGGGCCTTCTTATAAGAGCGTGACATATTGTTCTCGCAATATAGGGATTTCTAGATGCTTGATTTAGTGTCCACGTTATTTCGCGCTGCCGCTACAGTGGCGCTGATTTCTCCAATTCCCCTCGACTTGGCGATTACGAAATTATGCAAAATTATGCAGCATGAACGTTTTATGCGAGCCTTCAGTAGCGCACCCGGGATCTCTGCCAGGGGGGGGGGGGGTTGAATTTGTGTGTGTGTGGGGGGGGGGGGGTAGCAAGCACTTTGCATAATATGCAATTTCCTTGCTTTAGCCAGAGGAATCCAACAGCAAATATAATGCCTAATAATCATAATAATAGTGACACCAAGGATGATGAAGATGTTTATTTCTTCGTCGTTTTACTCAAAGTCTTGAAAGAGCTTGATAGGGTCAAGAAGCCGGTCTGCAGAGCAGTGCACGTGGTCGTCCGTTGAACCTCTTACCTAAACGGTCTTGGCAGCAGTGAGTGGTGGCAGTCTCTGAGTCTCTCGACTTATGACTGATGTAGTGGGAGTACTCGGGAATGTCAGTAATAGCGTGGATAGAGCCCCAAAATAATGATGTGTATGTTACAAGCTGTCACTGGCGCGTCGTCAGCGCGAAGGCGGCGATGCAAAATGACAGCAGGGTTTGGTCGTTTCGTACGTAAGCAGACACAGTGAAAGGAGCAAAGTCTGGGGTTGAAAACAATATAGCTTTATATCTGACGAGATACGAGTACAAGAATGAAGCAAATAAAATCAAACTCACGCGACATACACATAAGATCGATCAATGATAAGTACAAAAAATACACGTAAAGGGACGTTAACAATTACACAGGCATTAGAATAGGTCGTCAGTTAGAGCTTACATTGTACATGGTTATGTTTAACAGGAACTTAATAAAGTTCAAAAATACAGGTTAACTCGGCCACAGGGGGGGGGGGGGGGGGGGGCTTAGTACCAACGAACTCCCGCGTCGGTGCGCCACTGCGAGCGTTAGTTGGTTTAGTCATCAGGTCATCATAAGATGTCATCAGTCATCATAACATGTCATAAGCTCGACTTTAAATCCAAAGGTTCAGTGAATCAGGCCGCGCCGCGCTGTTTTACAATGTGAGGTTTAGCCGCTTAACGTCGCGAAACCACCCACGCTGTATAGTGGAGGACTCCGGATTAATTTTGACCGAATGTGGTTCATTTGCGTGCTCCTAACTTTAAATACCCGAGCGTTTTTGCATTCCGTCCCCATCGGAATGCGGCCACCAAGGCCAGGAATCGAACCCGCCTCCTCGTGCTCAGCTGCGAAGCGCCGGAATAGCCACAGTCACCGCCACGATGTCGCCAACCGTATTAGTCACTTCCCATTGGGCCCTGCAGGCAATAATTGCGCCCCTTGTATAGCCCGCAGAATTTGCACCTACTTCTCCATAACACGGTCGGTAATGTCTCCTGGCCTTTCGAGGCAGCTTGTGCCTTTTTTTTTTCCTTTTCCGGTACAGGGTTTACAACCGCGGACATTACCTTGTTAACCTCCCTGTTCTTTTCTTGTGTGTTTTATCCCGCCCCCCATTTTTTTTTACTGCCCTCTCTCTTGTTGCACGTATACACTGTTCGCCGCAGAGTGCTCCTCGTGAATTGCCACGCATGTTTTAAAGCGAAATGCCCTACCAGTTCATGCGGTATGTCACGAGGGACCGCCGTGCTGCCGCCTTCCCGTTCGTATATCGAACATTTTGTGTAAGCGCAGCTGTTTAACCATAATGTTTCTCAGGCACAAGTCTATCCTGCGGTTTTGAGCATGACTTAATTATTTTGTTCGTAACTAGGGGCCCCATCGGAAGAAGGTCCATATGTGTGTGTTGATTCCCGGATAGAGTCAGTTCGTCCCCGCCTGAAAAAAAATGAAAAAAAAAAAAGATTATGAGGAGACGAACAAGATTTAAAATAATAGACAGAGAAAGACGAGCCCAACTTCGTCCGCTTCTATGGGAGGGAAAATATGTGGTGACAATATGGGGTGATGGTTTACTCGACTAATATGTCGCATGAACCCCTTTTGCAATGCTACGGGGATGCGTATACTTTTTTGTCTTATTTCATATGCGCTGACCTGCGTTGAAATTTGCAAATCGGCCATGTCGTCCCTTCTCGCAGTTAACTCGAACAGAAATGTTGCATGTGAGAAGGCTATAAAACGCTCACTTCTGCGGATTGAATGAGTGAGTTAGTGAGTAAGGAGAGTGACTCAGCAAGTTGCTAAGTCAGGATGATGCACGAGCTATAAAAACAACAATCGTCGAACGCTTGAAATTCCCCCGAAGCGAGAAACGAGAAAGAAGAGCAATACGAAAAAAAAAGAGTCGCGAGCTGGGATTTCAGAACTATGTAAGGACGTAAGAATCTCGTTTACTGCGTGTACCCGAAGCAAGAACATTCTCGAGTTGGCGGATGGGAACACGTGGCCTTAGCGCATGGAGCCACTCTGCAACGTATACTTTACGACATACGATGGAATAGCACTAAAGCAGCGGCGTAGCCCGAAATTTGGTTCGGGGGGGGGGGGGGGGGCTCACGTTGCAGCGCGGCCTCCTCCTTATAGAATTGGTCGAGGGATGAAATACATGAATAATAACTGCATTGCCATTGCCAATGCCATTGGATATTAGATGCTGCAATGGAATTCTTGAGCGCTACGCACTGTCAAGACAAGTAAAATTTGTATTTTTTCACAGAAGAATATAATCGTGTGTCCCAAAAATTGCGGCAGAAATACCTGATATCACTGCTTCCACGTTTTTGTCTAATTAATAAGTAAAGAAAATATCTAGCGAACTTTAGAACTGTATCAGTTCGAAACCAGCAAAGCAGTGCATGCACCTGATATAAAAAACGTATAGGCCATGAAATTAACAAGTTGAGGTCAAATACTTTGATGAAGCTTTGTCATTCAAGAACCTTGTTTACATTTTTGTACATATGCAACGGCCAGAGAAAAAACTCAATAACGCTGTCCTTCGTTCCGATGTATTGCCCAGGAGCAGCTGTTACCGTTCGTGTATTGTGAGTAATTGCACGGAAATTATAGTCGCAACAGAGAGTACATATGAAAAGCAGTTCTGCAAAATATACATTAGAAATGCGAAGATAGAGTGGAATATACAGATGCGAAGATACAGCTTAGTGGTAATCCGGATGGTACAATTATAGGAAAGTCCTTTGAGATTGTCCTGTGCTTTTCGAATCGTTGGTGTAACTGTGCTAATATGTTAAAAAATTTAATTATGGCGTTTTACGTGCCAAAACCACGATCTGATTATGAGGCACACCGTAGTGGGGGACTCCGGAAATCAGGACCACCTGGGGTTCTTTAACGTGCACCTAAATCTAAGTACACGGGTGTTTTCGCATTTCGCCCCCATTGCAATGCGGCCACCGTGACCGGGATTCGATCCCGCGAGGGTTAATATGTGGTCCATGAATGAAGTCAACACAGTTCTGTGCTAATATGTGGTCCATGAATGAAGTCAACGCAGTTCTGCGGAAATATTCCTCAGCATTTTCTAATGCAACGCTCCCACGATCTTGGTGTCGGACACCGGTTCGTCGGCCGGGGATTTCCACATCCAGTTTTTTGGCCAGTTCCTGCACTTGTGCAAATATTCTTGAGAATGAAGCAGTCGCATTCTTGCGGGCATTTTGGATCGCCTGCTGTACCACATCTATGTCGTCAATGGCGGCGCTCATGTCGATGTTCCTGGTTGGCAGGTTCTTTGGCAGAGGCAGAGTCACCGCTAACACATGCATCGCCGCATGCAGGCTCGTAAGGAATGCCGGTGACAAAAGTGCCAAAGCTAGACTAATTCGTTTCAACTGGACTTTCGCCACTGCCATTTAATTTTATCTCCACTAGAGCCGCGATCACCGGTTCAAACAAGTTCACCAATGACAGAACTGCATCATGTTTTTCCACCCAGCGCGTTTCACATAATCCCGAAAGTCGCTGCCTGGTGGACTCGGGACACATCCAAATCAACATTTCTCGTAAAACGTGTGAGCGGTTAGGAGATTTGCGGAAAAAGTGCGGGGTTGTCTTCAGCGTTCCAAAACAGTTTCGGATATCTGTGACGGAGCACGCAGCACAGAGAACTAGGTTGAGGGAGTGGCTGGTGCAATGTCTGAGGCTGGATATTTCTGGCGAACGGCAGCTTGCACTCCGTTCGTTTTACCAGCCATCGAGCTGACACCATCATAACCTTGGCCACGAAGGTGACGCATGTTTATTCCAAGGTCTAGCGGAAATTGCATAATGGTGTCGGCGAGGGCCCTGCTATTTTGGTCCTGAATTGGCACAAAACCTAAAAAACACTTCTTTCGATGTTGTTTACGTACGTTGCACAAACAGAAAGCTGTTCGATTCCAGCAATATCCGTCGTTTCGTCAGCAAGTACGGAGAAGCAGCCTGCAGCGTTTACTTTTGCAACTAGGCTTTGTTTGATAATTTCACCACAAATTTATATAATTTGGTTTTGTACATCTCGGGTTTAAATACGAGGCACTACTGGGGCAACTTTCCAAATGGTTCTTCAGATCTATGTCTGCTCGCATGCGAAGAAGCGCTTTGATAATATCAACATTTTCAGCGGGGACTTTGCTTAAATCCATAAGACCATTGCTCCTATGGCCACGGAGAGCCAGACTTGTCGCACGCAAAAAAGAGCTGTCTTCTGGTTTCTTCTGGTTTCTCTTATTTTACTTTGCCTGCCCTGGTTTAGCTGATCGATCACATTCAACGCTTCCTGGAAATGTTTGTGGAACATTATCAGCGGCCGGGTTAGTCACGGTGATATTTAGTATTTTCGTGCGTGTGGAAGATTTCGAGCGCGTGTTTCCATTTCTTCAACGGCTTGGACGCGAGGGCTCCAGTGGGCGCATGTTGGCCCAAGTTAATAAGAAGATTAAACCGAAAAAATTAAATTCAAACGTTAAATTGAAAATCTTAAGCATGCCTTTGGAAATGTCAGTGCACCTTTCGCGTCAAGAGTACTTTATACCCACAAAGTGTCGGAATTGAAATCCATGCGCTCCGCAGATTCTGCGGCCGCCGCGAGGTGCCGCGACGCGCCCGCTCGCCAAGGGGGCGCTGCGAGCGCGCGACCGGATCAGATGTGCAGTGTTTCGGCTCCGTCGTTTTTCGCACGGAATCGCTAGCCACCTCTTCGGACCCCTAGGAAAACCTTACCACCGTCTCCGGAATGTGATCCGGTTCATCTGGACACCACGTTCTGGCAAGTGGACTCATCTTACGACCTTCTCGGGCATTTTACATCTCGACGCCGGTGCCGGCCCAGCTAGGCCTACTAGCTATGGCGCCTCCCGGCAGAACGGGGAATCGTCCCCAAACTACTCCCGCACCTGAGGCGGACACTTACACCGGATACGACCCCCACGGCATGCTGTGGACAACCATCCAGACCTCGGACAGCAGACCGGAGCTGCCCCAAACCTTTAAGAGCACCGCGCTTGCTGCCGCCGCGGTGGCAAGACGAGAGCGGGCGAGCGGCGCAGCAATTGCAGCTGCTGACGCGGCAGCTCAAACCTGTTCCACAACACTCCCGCTGCCTGCGACGCGCTCCGCGGGCCCGCAACAGGGGAAGAAGAAACCCACGTGGCAACCTCTACCTCTGCCAAAGCCGAAAACGACGGATTTCAGTCGTCGTCCTCAAACCGCGGACTCGATTGTCCCTCACCGCCGTTTTCCCCGAGAACGGAGCCGGCAGCGCGCTCATCGCCCACCTTGGAGCAAACGCCAACCGGCTGGTCACAGTAGTGATGGCGCGGGACCAAAACCTCATCCTGGCCTACACCGCCGACCCGCTTATTGCGGACAAACTGATTGGCGAACTCACAGTTCTCTCCTCAGTCGGACCGGTGCCCCTTTTCGGGTACCTACGCGCGGATAATCAGGACTCTTGCTACGGAGTGGTGACAGTGCGTAGTACCGACTCCGAAGCCGAACTTCAAAAACGCCTCTACTGGCCGGAGGGCGAGATCCTCCACATCCGGCGATTAGGCACCACCAACAAGGTGAGGCTCACCTTTTCCGGCAAGGTCAAGCCCAGGTACGTCACTTACGACGCCCTGCTAATCCTGGTACATCCATACAAAAAAACCATACCAGCATGTAGCCAGTGCGCATCTGTTGGGCACCGCCCCGACGCCTGCCCTGGCCCTAAGCCGGACCTCTGCGGCACCTGTGGCAACACGGTGCCACTTATGGATGGCGCTCGCGCACCTCACGAGTGCACACCAAAGTGCGCTATTTGCGCCGAACCCCACGTCACCGGGGACCGGAGCTGTAAGGAGCGCTACAGGGCACCACCACCCAAATCGCCCACCCCTCCACTGGAGAGCCAACCCGGCCCCACGAAAGGCAAACGCCAGCGACCACGGAAGCCGAGGCCGCCCGACACCCGGGCTCCACAGCAGGTGACTCCATCTCCTGCCACCAAATCTCCTCCACCCCCGCATCCTGGAGCGGGGACCCACGGGCCTTCCAAGCGAGGCCACACTCCGCCGGGACCTCCCACCGAGAGGTCTCCATCGAGGCAGGGCCCACCTGCCTCCTCCACATCGCACCGGCCGCCACCCGGACTCCAGCCTGCTGCCCAAGGGGAACTCACATGGGCTGTTCGCATCCGACAAGGACCTCAGGTGAGCGGCACGGGTACGGCAGTCTCCCCACCCCGACACCCCCCGAACCCACCCAAACCACCCACAGCTCCCACTCCCTCGCGGGAACAAATCGAAATCCAGCAACTTAAGGCCAGAGTGGCCTCGCTAACACAGGCAATGGAGGCGCTCGTGAACCGCTCGCCCCCACTTCCTACCTCGACACCTTCCGGGCCAGCACCGGAAGCGATGGACAGTGCCCCCTCTGAACAAAGGGACTGCACGGCACTCCTCGCTCCGATTGAAGCGCGTCTCAGCCACCTGGAGGGCCAAATGGCCTCCATAGTAACCACTATCGAGGATAGACTCGCTGCTGCCATTCAAACCGTATTCGACCGCATCCCGGCCATGATAGTGGCCCAGTTGCCTCAAATCGTTTCCAGCACCCGTCGACCCACCACCAAGCTTAAACGGGTGAATAAATCGCAGATGCAACGGCCACTACCTCAATGGCCGAGGCTGATCGGCAGCCTGTCAGTTTGACTGCAACCCCGGATAATAGCCCCAGAACGAGCAGCGGAGCGCCTATGGACCTCTCTGCTCTACTGGAAGCCACCCAAAATTCTAATCCCCAAGATGGCGGGCCACGGTCTTAAATCACGCCGTACCCGCACTAATTCGGACCCTCTTACAATCGTTCAGTGGAATTGCCGGGGATTTCGAGCCCGTACTAAGCGGGCTGCTCTCCGGCTCCACCTAGAAACCTATCCCGATTTACCCGCGGTAGTGGCTCTTCAGGAGCCAGGCGAGCACGCCGCCCTTACAAATTATACCGTGTATCAAAGGGACGCACAAACCGCAATATGCGTGCACCGAAATTACACCGCCAACTTGGTGGATCTAGAATGCGACCCGCCTTACTCGTGTGCTATGGCGACCCTCCTCCCACTTAGGAAGCAGGACCCATCCATACACATTCTTAACATTTACAGTTCACCCAAACTGCCCAACATAACTTACACCGACATCTTTAGCAAAGCGCGCGCGGCTGCAGGCAGGGAACCACTAGTCATAGTAGGTGACTTTAATGCCCCCAGCACCCATTGGGGTTACCATCGGGAGGAACGACGCGGTAGAAAATTGGCGGAACTGATTTCTACCATGGGCTTCACCCTCCTGACGGACCCCACACACCCAACACGCATTGGCAACTCTGTGACTCGCGACACATGTCCCGACCTCACACTGATCAAAAACATCAGACATGCAGATTGGCTCAACACCGAGGAAACCCTCGGCAGCGACCACTGCATTATCCTCACCACAATCCGAACACACCCCCTTACCCGTCCTTACCAGCAGGCAAAACTTCCCGACTGGACTGAATTCCGATTGGACTACACCAATTCGATCCCCATACCCCACCAGGGCTACGCCGCCTGGTCTCAACACCTCGTGTCCTCACTTCGTCACACCGAGCAGACGGTTCAACTCTCAGAGGCCACACCTGCAGTGGACAACCACCTCCTGCACCTCTGGGAGGCTCGGCATAGCCTAGTCCGCCGCTGGCGCCGACAGAAACACAACCGAAAACTCAAACTACGAATCGCAGCCCTCACTCAAGAAGCGGACGAGTACGCGGCCCAGCTCGCCGATTCTAACTGGGTGGAACGCTGCAACACTGCCGCTACGCAGATGTCAAGTCGTAACACCTGGCGTCTTTTCAGGGCTCTCATAGACCCTAGCCAAACACGCACAGAAACACAAAAACACTTACAGCGTGCACTTCACGCATACGCGGGAGATGCGGAGAAATTGGCACAAGCGCTAAGAGATAAATATCTCAGCGGTCGCCAACAGGACCCCCTCGGACCGGCGTACTCCTATGCAGGCACGGAGAACGCTGACCTGGATCGTTGCTTCCAACTCCACGATCTGAAGGCGGCCCTGTCCAAAATTTTATTTATTTATTTATTTATTTTATTTATTTCAATATACTGCAGACCTTGGCGGTCCAAGCAGGAGTGGTACAACAGAATACACTCGAGTATTACATACAGCATGGTCACACAGACAGGCATAAATATATAAAGGGAACAAAACACTCACGACATTGTTAAGACAAAGGAACAAAAGGTAATATAGACAAGAATTAACAGCTGGATTTCTCTTTTCCAGAAACAAATACCACATGAGTTTTATCATTCATACAAATTCTAAATCCTGAATGTGATCAGTAAATGATTGCACGGTCTCACAGTTGACAGCACTTTCCGGTAATCGATTCCAATAAGAAATAGAGGAGGGAAAAACAGAGTATTTATGGGCATTGTTGTGACTAATGGGTTGTCGAAGCACTTTGTTATGGTTTGTTCGTGAAGAATGTTTAAAAGGTTCAAAGAGGTAATCGTCTCGTGGAATTTTGAAACGACCATGATAAAGAAGATACAAAAATTTTAGCTTGGAAGTTATTCTGCGGTGTGCGAGTGAGGGAAGCTGGGCTTTGTTCAGCAGATTTGTTACGCTAGTATGCCTAGAATAATCTGAAAAAATGAACCGAACTGCCAAATTTTGAATCCGTTCTATTTTCTTAACCAGATATTTTTGATACGGATCCCAAATGATGTCTGCATATTCTAGGGCAGGTCTTATAAGAGTTTTATAGGCAGTTAGCTTCGTTGCAGGAGGTGCATTACGAAGCTTTCTCCTCAAAAACGCCAATTTTCCTTGTGCCCTAGAACACACAGCATCAATGTGGGACTCCCAGCTTAGGTTGGACGTCAGCGTTACGCCCAGATATTTCACGTGGTTACTTTTACCAATTTCCTTATTGTCAAGAGTGTAGGCAAAGTTCAGCGGAGTTTTCTTATTTGTAAAAGTTATGCTCACAGTTTTTTTGGCGTTGAGTGCCATTCCCCACTTTTTACACCATGCATGAATTAATTGTAATGAATGATTCAGCTGAACTTGGTCTTCCTTTGTATTTATTGTTGAGTATATGACGCAGTCATCTGCGAATAGCCGTAATTGAATGGGTGATTTAATGCACAAATGAATGTCATTAATATAAATAAGGAACAAAATTGGTGCCAAAACCGATCCTTGGGGGACGCCAGAGAAAACACTTAAATTGCCTGATACTTCATCGTTCAAGGCAACGAATTGCTTGCGGTTTCGCAGATAGCACTCAACCCATGAAATTATATTATTCTCAATACCTATTGCACGCATTTTTGTGATTAGTTCATGGTGGGGAACGACATCAAACGCTTTTGAAAAATCGAGAAAGATTGCATCTAGTTGCCCTCTATCATTAATCACGTTAGCAATATCATTAGTTATCTCTGCAAGCTGGGTTACGGTTGATAGGCCTGATCGAAAACCATGTTGCCGACTGTATAGTAAGTTATTCCTTTCTAAATGTGTTATGATAGCTTTAAAAATGATGTGCTCTAATATCTTGCAACATGTGCTGGTTAGTGAAACCGGACGGTAGTTGCTAGCCTCGGCTCTGGAACCAGATTTATGTATCGGAATAACTTTTGCCCATCGCCAGTCGTCAGGAATTGACAGTGTTGCCAAAGATGTCGTGTACAATTTATACAAGTATTTGCTAATCCAAACTGCATATCTATTAAGAAAAGTATTTGATATATTGTCGGGGCCCGGTGACTTCTTTAAATCAAGTTTAGACAGGAGGCTCAATATTCCATGTTCGTCAATTACAAGTTCTGGCATTACGTAGTTGAGGGAATACGCTGGGAGTGTTGCTTCAGAAGATACGCGTGTGAAGACAGATTGGAAAAACATATTGAATTCATTTGCGATGGCGCCAGGCTCAGTTATGATTTTGTTTGCACATGTAAGTTGTGAAATGACAGGGCGTTCTTTGGATAAGTAGCGCCAGAATTTGTGCGGTTCGCAGTTCATGAATGAAGGCAGCGTGACGGAAAAGAAGCGAAGCCTTGCAGTGCGAATTTTATCGTTTAAGGTACTGATAAGTTTCTGAAGCTCGTCCGTCTTTCCGCGCCTCCGGCGCCGCTTGATTTTCCTTTTCGTCTGTATTATATCACGTGTGATCCAGGGGTACTCCCGATGAACGCGTTTCTTTTTTAACGGAATATAGCGGTTTTCACAGTAGCTTATAACTTCTTTAAAGCGTGACCATAATGCGGTTACATCCTGCATTTTTTCGAATTCAGGAAAACAGGACTCTAGATAGTCAAATACAGCACTGTCATCGGCATGCGTATAATCCCTGACAAGAGTAACGTTCGGTGTTGTAGTTTTTTGAGAAGGCGAAAAAGGACACGACAAAATTAACATCTTATGATCGGAGATACCGTCTTGAACATCAACAGCACAATCTTCAAGTGAACTGCTTACCAGCACAAGATCAAGCAATGAAGAACTAGCGTCAGTAACTCGGGTATCGGAACAGACCAATTGATTTAATGAAAAGCTGAATGCAGTTAGTAAAAGTGATTCTGCACTAGCTGCCTCCTTGCCATCGTGAGCTATTTCAGACCAGTTAATACCAGGCAGGTTAAAATCTCCACATATAATTATTTTTGACCGTGAATTTGTACGTTGAACAATGTAGTCATGCATAATTTCTAAATATTCGGGAGGAGCATTTGGCGGTCGATATACACCACCCAAGAATATGGATTTTCCATGATAGGTGATTATACCCCATACACTTTCATGGTCATCGATATCATCTAGACGAGTAAACTTTAGATTATTCTTAATAGCAATCGCTACGCCCCCTCCTCGCGTTGTTCTGTCTTTGCGAATTAGTTTGTATGAAGAGGGAACTATTTCAGAATCTTGAACGCCATCATGTAACCAGGTTTCAGTAATAATTAAAACATGGGGATCATGAGTTATTAATATAATTTCCAGAAGATGTAGTTTATTAACAATGCTGCGTGCATTTAGCGAGATAATTCTGAGATTTTTGGTGCGGTTTTGTCATTTCGCAGATTGCCTTTTCGTTGAGGGCTTTTGCGCAGACGCAGACGATGTCACCTCAATTCTGCGATTATTAACAGAGTCCCAAGCGAAAATCTTTTTATCAATTTTTATCTTGTCGTACAGACGTGACACTTTAACGCCATTGGCTCTTTCGTCGGCAGCGGAATGCCAAAGTTTAGCTCGTATATCTCGCATTCTTTTGGAAAAGTCCTCCGAAATCACGATTTCAGTTCCTTTCAACTTATTGCAGCAGGACAGGATTTTGGCTTTTTCGGTGAAATCATAAAATCTTACAATAACGGGCCGGTGATGGTCCTTCTTGTATTTTCCTATTCTGTGAATTCGTTCCACTGATGTAACTTCGATGTCTAACACGTCCTTAAATACTTTATGTTTAATTTGATCCTCCAGTGACTTGACGTCTTCTTCTGGTTCCTCTTTGATGCCATATTATAAGGTTGTTGCGTCGGCTTCTATTTTCCAAGTCGCCTACCTTAACCAACAATTCTAAGACCTGTGCGCTGGTGTTGCTACAAGTTGCTTCGCATTCAGCAAGTTTTTGTTCAAACGTCTGCAGCTTACCCATTTCTTTTTCAATAGAAGTAACCCTCTTCTGAATGCTGTCAACCGTTGATTCAACTTGTTTTAGGTTAGTGGTTAATTCCTTCAATCTTTTGTTCGTTTTGGCTTGCTGCTTCAAAATCTTTTTTAACATTTCGCTGGTGGCACTAGACTCCGACTCTGAATCCGAGGTAGGCCCCGGATTAAGTTCCACATCGCCGGAAGCTAGTAATAACATCTTAATGACAGCAATACAATCCGACACTGTGGCAATCAGGAATTGTGGACTTGGCAGCACCGTCAAGGTTAGAGAGTCATCTCGTATGGAAGAAATCGCATGTTTGTTACTAACCTGCACAACGATGAAGACAGGGATTAACATCGGTTCCTTCCCGGTGCCACCAAATCCACTGAAGGATGCGCGTGGGTGCTCCTTATTTATACGGTAGGCGGTTGCCGACGTCGCAGGGTAGGTCAGTCGGAGCATGCGCAGTGCCGTAGGAAGGATGGATGCCGAGTCTGGTGCGGCTTCGATGTTGCATCGGTCCAGCGCAGGCGTAGTAGCGTAGTCCTCGTGGAAGGCATTTTCTTTGGACACGGTAATGAGGCCGGCAGGCCACAAAGCAACCTGCACAACGATGAAGACAGGGATTAACATCGGTTCCTTCCCGGTGCCACCAAATCCACTGAAGGATGCGCGTGGGTGCTCCTTATTTATACGGTAGGCGGTTGCCGACGTCGCAGGGTAGGTCAGTCGGAGCATGCGCAGTGCCGTAGGAAGGATGGATGCCGAGTCTGGTGCGGCTTCGATGTTGCATCGGTCCAGCGCAGGCGTAGTAGCGTAGTCCTCGTGGAAGGCATTTTCTTTGGACACGGTAATGAGGCCGGCAGGCCACAAAGCAACCTGCACAACGATGAAGACAGGGATTAACATCGGTTCCTTCCCGGTGCCACCAAATCCACCAAATCCACCAAATGAAACGAGAAACGGCGCCAGGCAGGGATCGAGTGACGGTTAGGCTTTTAGCCAACCTCCCTGACTCGGCGTACCTTCACCTCCTCGACTATTTCAATCAGATCTGGGAGGGGCGTGAGCCCCTACCGATTGATTGGAAAACGGCATTGGTTACTTTCATACCCAAGTCAGGCAAATCCATTAACATTGACAATCTCAGACCCATTTCCTTAACCTCCTGTGTGGCGAAACTTATGGAAAGCATGGTCCGAGATAGGCTCTCTGAATATCTGGAAGCCCAACACACCTTTGCGGACACCATGTACGGTTTTCGCCCACATGGCTCTGCACAGGACATTCTCCTGCAACTACACCGAGACGTTATCGAACCAGCGGAACACCCCAGTGACGACAAGGTAGTCCTCGCCTTAGACCTCAAGGGAGCTTTCGATAACGTCACCCATGACATCATTCTTACCCACCTCTCACAGACAAACTGTGGGCATAATGCTTTCAGGTATGTTCGCCAATTCCTCATGGAACGGCAGACATACCTCCGTATTCAAGACAAGCCTGGTGCGGAAGGTTGGAAGCCGCACGTTTATCCCGTCTGTACGCCTTTCTTTCTTGGAATGCGCTTGACGACGACTAGTTGAACTCATCGTATATATAATTTGTTGGTATGTGCCAAACGCACATTCTCGCTGCGATGAAGTTATTGATCTTAAAGTGAAATGTTATGATGTGAACTTTTAGACGCCTTTAGCTCAACACGGCAGATCAACCAGGGCTTTCGTCATAGGCTCTAGAAGTTCGTTTTGCAATTTATTCAACAATTCAATAATATTCCCTGCGACATAATGGCTTCTGCAATGCAAAAACGCCGACACCCCGATGGTCTTCAGCCGCGATCTCTTTCTCTCTCCTGTATTTTAAAGTGACGCCTATCACTTTTCTTCCCATCGATCGTTAATTTATCCACATGATCTCAGATACTTTGATAACCTCCAAGTTTCTGCCCCTAATGTTAGTATTGGCAGAAAGCAATGGTTGTACAATTCTAATGCGTTAGCAGTTTTGGGGTACCTCGCGCCGTTTCCGGAGGCTGTGGTTCTATCTAACGGTTTTCCCGTCTACCTATGTCTTCTGTTTTAGAACGGAGGTTTGAACAGCGCGAATAAAACAAGGACACGAAGAAACAAATACCACAAACAAGCGCAGTTCTAAAAACAAACCTCAGTTCTAAATCATGAACCAACTAGCCCTGATCAAGACCTTGCCGGGGCTTTTGTTGTGAGGGATCAGGGTTCAAAACCAACCCTAGGACCAAGTCAGTGAGAGCATATAGGTAGGGTCGTCTGCTACCGTTCGCTATGCTTTTCTTAGCTGTCTTCGTCAGGAGTCAGTTTGAGAGTGTATAGGTTGGGTCGTTACGGTTCGCCATGCTTTTCTTGGCTAACTGGATGCCGCTGCAGTGTAGCCGAGCATTAGGAATGCACACGTGGGCTGTCATGGATATTACGCTGAAAGCCGTGACAGGGTCCCCCGAGCCAGTGGGCAGAGAAATGATAAAGCACGCGTGGAAAGTGTATTTCGTGGAAATGAGCCGTGACGGCGGCTCCTTAATTTACGGAGGCAGGTAATTCCGCTGGATGCGGCTTTTTCAACACATGTTACTGCAGAGGGCCACCACCGGTTGCTGTTTGCTTAAGCGGGCATGACCAATGACAATTAACCGGTAGCGAGTGACTGAAAGACGCTTGCGGGCTTTGACGAAGTGAGTGTTGCTCCCGTAGGGGCGGGTGAAAGCAAGACAGTCAAAGAATGTACGCGTTTTTGTTGGGTTGTTTGACCGAGCGCGACCGAGCCTTTAAAAATGGGCGCTCGGCATGAGAGGGGACGGTTGTCTGGGCGCAGCCCGGCCGGACGCTTTGCTGCGGAATAAACGTTGTCTTCCACCAGACGCTGGTTCTTCCTTCGTGTTGCCACCGTGCACTCGCGCCATCGAGGGGCACCATCTGGGACCACCACAACCCACGAACTTCCATCCTGTCGACTGCACCAGTTAGGAATCCTGGAATTTCGTGGGTTGCACCATGAATGCACTGGGTATATGCCGCTGTTCAATGAACCTATTGCCAACTTGAGTCACTGAGTATATGCCACTGAGAGCGACAAGCGAGGGAACAGTTCTCAGCGTTCGTAGGCCCTCCCACGCATCTGCGCGCAATGCATTCCTGAGGCCACACTAACGCTTCGCGGAGGCGACGCTTGATGACGCTCAGTGTTCTTAGGGAAACGTGAAAGTTCAGACCCACTACAGTACACGCCTCGTACATAACTCGTTTCGACCGCGGCAATAGCTTGTGGCGCTATATTTATTGAATGCTAAGCACATTACCATTGATAGTTATGGTTAGGTGGGTTCCGCTGATAATTTAATTGAGAGTTTAACCAAAATAAAGCTGCATGTATGGGATTGCGATTTCGAGAAAAATAAATATAAAAATAAAAAAAACACTTTCGAGAATTTAAAGATAAAGTATTTAGGTACATTAGTTGCACTTAACTTTGCTACGATAGAATCAATTGCCATCACATTAGAGGGCATGTGTGCTATTATTCAGGGGCTTTAAACACACAATCCAGTGTAACTTGTAGGATAAACAGCAAACTTCTAAAGAATACCATGGTATAGTCACCCATAATTTTAAGCTGTACTTTTTCACGATCACTTAAATTTACGACGATTCTGAATGATGGCCAGAAGTTGAAATGGTACCAGTGCACAAACCCCTACCAAGCCATGATCTTCACAACTACCGTCGTATTTCTCTTACAGTCGTCCCCTGTGACATTCTCAAAAGCAAATCGCTAGTTCATTTGTTTTATCCGGTTGTATATTGTCGATAGTATATATACCATCTTAATTTGTACTGTTTTGTTCTTGTCCTACTCTTCTGTAATGCGTATAAGCCTGAAGGTATAAACAATTAAACAAATAAAGACGTGGACACATAGTCCCACTATCGTTCATGTGTTCCGAGATCCTTCATTTCTGATCTTAAACCAACTAGCCCAATTGCTCATTCTAAAAAAGCATTTTACATACTGCATCGATAGGAAATGTCACGTGGCATTGGTGTAAGCTAGCAAATATTTTAACTGCGAAGCTGCTTAAGCCAGCCGCAATTTGTGCTTCGTATCAAGAAACTGCCGCGCCGTAGCCATGGCAGCCAGGAGGGCGCAGGAGGGCGGCGCGGCGCATGCGCACGCGGCCTCCTTGCCAGCGTTCTCCCTTCCCGACCCCCGCCTTTCTTTTCTCCGCGGCGCGCTGAGCCAGGAAAGCGAAAGCTGGCACTAGGCCGTGCAAAGCTAAAGACACAGCGAAGCTGGCCAATTGATATCGAGCGGCTAGCCTCCAACGCGTTCGGCGTCAGCAAGCAACAGCGTTATCGGCCCTGTGCCAACCTAGGTTAGCCTGCCTGCATTTGTGGCATGCAGGAGCGCTGTTAATACCTAATACCTAAATTAATACCTAGCAATAGCAGCCAGGGGCGTAGTCAGTCAGAGAGAGAGAGAAAGAAACGTTTATTATTGAAACAGTGTCCCGAGCGAGGCCCGGTATCACCCTTAGGTGGGACGGTTCCTAAGTCCAGGAACCCTCTGGCTTCGGCTGCCCTCTTGGCCCTGGCGACGAGTTGTCGTTGGTCTTCCAGGTCCCCGAGGGCGAGCTTGGCCTCCCACGTTTCAAACAGGTGGTCTTCGTTTGCTTGTGGTGCTCGGTTAGCATCCATTTCCGGCTGCATTTCGCTGTCTTCATGCCACGGGCATTCCAAGAGCAAGTGTGCCAGGGTGTCGGGAACGTTGCAGAGTGGGCAGAGGTAGCTGTGGAATGTCGGGTAGAGGCGGTGCATTATAGTGCCGTGAGTGTAGGTATTACTTTGTAGGCGTCTGAGGACCACGCTTTCTTCTTTGTCGAGGTTTGGGTGCGGTGGAGCGTACACGCGGCGCTCGAGCCTGTAGTGTTGCAATATCGCCGAATAGTTGTTGGGTACGGCTTCCACCTCTTCTGCCGCGGGTCGGAGGGCGTGTGGGGCGAGGGGAGCCCGGCTGACGTGCTCGCGGGCAGCGGTGTGGGCCACTTCGTTCCCCTCTAGCCCCTCGTGTCCGGGTACCCATGTTACGCAGGTGTACGGGAGTGGAGTGCTACGTCGTTGTAGTACCTTGAGTGCATCAGCCGAGAGGCGGCCCCTCGAGAAATTTCTACAGGCGGCCTGAGAGTCGGTGAAAATGACTGCTGCATGTGGCGGTTCCGAGAGCGATTGCCGCTTCTTCCGCCGTTTCCGGGTTGCGTGCCTTGACGGTTGCCGATGCTAACTCGCGGCCTCGGGAGTCTACGACGCTGAGAGCGTATGCGTTTCGATGCGGATACTTGGCCGCGTCGGTGTAGCGGGCGTGTGGGTCTTGCTTGAATCTTCGTTTGATGGCGTTGGCTCTAGCTTGCCTTCTACTCTTGTGGTATATGGGATGCATGTTGCGCGGGATGGGTGCAATGCAGAGGGACTCTCGAACGTCCGATGGAATTCGTTCTTTCTTGTCCGTGTCTGCGACGTACGTCTCACTGTAGTTCAGGTGTCGGAGTACTGATCTACCGGTGGGTGTAAGCTTGAGTCGTTCCAGTTGGCTGTTCTTGTGCGCTTCAGCGAGCTCTTGCCACGTGTTGTGGACGCCCATCTTAAGGAGACGTGTAGTAGAAGCCATGGGGGGGGGGGGGAGTCCCAGGGCGACTTTGATTGCCTTCCTTATCATGATGTTGATCTTTTCGATCTCTGCGTTCTTTAAAGCCAGGTACGGCATACCGTATGTGATGCGGCTGGTGAGCAGTGCTTGTATTATTCTGAGCGTGTCTTGCTCCTTGAGGCCGCTTCTTTGGCTTGGGATCCTCTTGACGAGGTGCGAGAGCTGCGAAAGGGTGCGTTGTAGTCTTGGTAGGCTGGCCGCTCCGGATCCGTCCTTATGAATAAGGAGTCCCAGTATTCGTACCGTATCGACTTTCGGATTGGCGTCCCATTGAGGGTGACGCAGGGGTGGGCTCTTCGTAGCTGGGTGGCCTGCCTCTCGTTCTTGCTTTCAGGACGACATGCTCAGATTTCTCGGGGGCGCAGCGGAGGCCACAGTTTTGGAGATGGCTTTCGATGGTGTTTACGGCTTCTTGTAGGGCGGTTTCTTGCCTTGCAAAGTTCTCAGCTCTGGTCCAGAGCGTGATGTCATCAGCGTACATCGCGTGATGCAGATCTGGTATGGTCTCGAGGAGTTTGGGTAACTTGATCATAGCCACGTTGAAGAGTAGCGGTGAGATGACCGACCCTTGCGGGGTGCCTCTGTTTGGAAGTTGGAAGCTTTCGCTGCGGATGTTACAGATCCCGACGGTTGCCGTGCGGTCTGTCAGAAAGTTTCTGACGTACGCGTAGGTCCTAGTGCCGCAGCCGGTGCCTTCGAGGTTGTGCAGGATCGCGTCGTGACTGACGTTATCAAAGGCTCCCTTGACGTCTACTGCCAGTATGCAGTACTTGCTTCGAGTGTTAAGCTGATCGAGGAGGCCTTCTTTCAGTTGTAAGAGTACGTCCTGCGTTGAAAGGTGCTGCCTGAAGCCGAACATGGTGTCTGGTAGGTGGCCATTATCTTCGAGGTACTGGCTAATGCGGTCGTGCACCATATGTTCGAAGAACTTTCCCACGCACGAGGTGAGGGAAATCGGGCGTAGGTTCTCCAAGCTGAGAGGCTTGTTGGGCTTGGGTATCAGAGTGATCTCCGAGTGCTTCCATACAGCAGGCAGTTCTCCTTTCTCCCAGCACTCGTTGTAGTACCGGAGGAGAGCCGCAGTGGCCTGCTGCGGTAGGTTGCGTAAATGCTTGTTTGCAATCCGGTCTTTGCCGGGGCTGGTATTTCTAGTCAGCTTGGCTAGGGCTACGTGGAGTTCTGCCTGCGTGAAGGGTCGGTCGAGTTCTAGATTCGGTTTTTCAGCGTATACGTTGCTGCTAGTTGACGCGCGAGAAGGTGCATCTCCGCAGAGCTTCTTTTGTACTTCTCGGAGGAGGTGTTCCTCTGGCCCGTCGTGGTTGTGGATAAGTCTGTGGAGATGTTGCTTCTGTTCCGCTTTGGTAGGTTCCGTGGCTAGGAGTGCGCGTAGGAGGTGCCATGTCCTTTTGGTGCTCAGGGTCCCTTGTAGCTTGTCACAGAAAGCGTGCCAGTTGTGCCTGGCGATTTGGTCCGCATATTCTTGAGCCTGCTTGGTAAGGAGAGCGACGCGTGTCTTTAGCTTTCTGTTGAGCTTTTGTCGCTTCCATCTCTTGAGGAGGGCACTTCTGGCTTCCCAGAGGTGGAGAAGGTGCGCGTCAACCGCAGGCGTATCGGCATCAAGTTGTATGACCTTGGTGTGGCGTTCTGCTATATCTAGCACATTTTTGAGCCACTCGTCAATGTCGGTTATAGTTGCTCCGGAATCTAGGTTGTCCCTAAAGGATTTCCATTCGGTTAGTCGTGCAATTCCGGTCTTGGTCTGTCTACGGGTGTGTGCTACATCTAATTGGAGGATATGGTGATCGCTCCCTAGGGTTTCCGGAAGCCGACTCCACTCTGCCCAGGGGACGTCCGCCGTAAAAGTTAGATCGGGGTTTGTGTCCCTGGAGACGCTGTTTCCAATTCTCGTGTTCTGGAGAGGATCATTCCAGAGGGTGAGTCTGTGTTGTTGGGCGGCATCGTGCACTCTAGCACCCTTCCTCGTGGTGGTATGATAGCCCCATGCCGTGTGCGAGGCGTTGAAGTCCCCCACTATTACGACTTGGTGGCCATTCGTGGACTTCTTGATTTTTCGTAAAAAATGATCGAAGTCCGGTAACTGGTCCCGAGGGGGGCTGTACACGCTGGCCACGAATAGGCTTTTCTGCGTCTTTCGTTCCGGTAAAACCTCGATTAGGGTGTGTTCTGTCTGGGTGTTCTCTATGTCGTGTTCTTGCGCCGTGAGAGTTTTCTTGACCAGTATGGCAGTGCGTTGGCTGTGTGCATAAGTGGTGTATCCTTGCAGTCGGACATTCTGCGTGTTGGTTTCCTGTAGTGCTATGACGTCGGGTTGATTCAGCTTGATGAATTCTTGCAGGCTTGCGTGTCGAGGGCGGTACGAGCGACAGTTCCATTGCCATATGCGTATAGTTGAATGCTGGTTCTTCGCCTTGTGGTTAGTGGTCGCCATCGTCGATGGATTCGAATTCGCATCGGCGATCGCGAGTGGGCGAGATGGAGCGAGAGTCGCTGTGGCTGTTCGCCCGCGCTTTCTTCCGAGTCGTGTGGCGCGAATTGCCTAGCTGTGCATTGGTGACGTAGTTTTTCTTTACATGCGCGATAAAGTTGTTGAGCTGTGGCGCGATCCCATCGATCTTGGCGTTTAGCGTTGCGATCTTGTTTTCGAAGGTTGCGGCTGTTTTTTCGACTGCTGATTGGACGATTTTTTCCATCGTGGCGTGAATGTTGTTCATAAAGGCTTCTTGAAATATCAGGCACCTTGCATCTACTAGGGCTTCGACATCCGCCTTGGTCAGCGTCGTTCCCGACTGTCTGTTAATGTTTACGAGCTCCTGGCATTTTTGATGCAGCTTGTCTGTGAGTACTTGCTGTTCCTTGCATTTTTGGAGCAGTTTGTCGGTGAGCTCTTGCTGTCTCTGTTGACTGCGGAGTAGTTTGTCTATGAGGTTTTGCTGGCTTTGCAATTGGCTGTGCTGATTCTGCAGTTTGCTCTGCTGGTTCTGCTGTTTTTTTTCGAGGACCCGTATGGCTGTGGCTTCGGTCGACGTGGAGTCCAAGCTGCTCGTACCACTCGAGGCGCTCGAGCCACTTGCCACGTCGGCGTAGCTCGCGCGCTTGACCGAGTGGGAGCGCGAGCGAGAACGAGAGCGGGAGCGCGAGGCATTTCGCAGTATTGACTTGGACCTGCTGTGCCTTGGGGAGCTGCCCGCACTGATACTGCTCGAGCTGGTGGCCGCGGTGCTCAGCTCCGGGAACTCTTCACTGCTCCAGCGGTTGTCTCTTTCTTGGAGCCTGTTGAGGCGCTGTTGCCGTATATTGTAGGGTGGTGGGCTTGGCTTCAGTCTCTTCTTGCACTCTGTACTTGCAGTTTCGTGCCCTTCTCCGCAGAGCTTGCAGGTTGGTTTGCAATCATGGTTTTGTGGTTGTCCGGTCTTGCCGCATTTGTAGCAGAAATCTGGGACTGGTCTCGGACAGACGTCTTGACGGTGTCCCGTTGTGCCACAGGTGCGGCAGTACTGCACTGACTTTCGATATGGTCTGCAGCGGAAATCAACGCTCTGGAAGATGATGTAATAGGGAACGTGCGGTCCTTCGAAGAATACGACTGCCGCGGTAGACTGACCCAGCATTCTGGCGTGAAGAACGGTGTATCTTGCCGGTGCTAGGATTCCTGCCACGAGTTCTGCGGTACTCGTTCCGGGTATGAGGCCATTGATGACGCCTCTGGAGACGTCAACAGGGGTTCGTATGTTGCCTTTGACGTTGTGATAAGTGCCTCCAAGCTGTATTTTGTTGATGCTGACCAGCATCTTGGCATCTTCCTTGTCGGCCGTGCTTGCGATGATTAAATTTTCGATTCTCTGTACTTGCACGCGTACTTTGTCATTGAAGTCTTGCTGCGATAGTCCACTTGTTCGGCCGATGGCGTGCATAACTGCAACGGTGTTCCATTTGGCGAGGTCGAGACCTGCCTGCGGGCGGTAGACGATCTTAAAGTCGTCTAGTGGCAGGGGCGGCATCCTGGGTCAGCGTTGTTGCTGTGGCGGTGCTGGATTGGACGTCTGCTCATTATTTGGTTTTGTTGCCGGCGTCTTTACATTCGTGGTGTCCTTCTTGCCCTTTTTGCTCCTCGTGAGCCAGGCGCTTTCCGCTTCGATTGTTCTGCCGCTTTCTGCATCATAGTTCCACATATCTTCCCCGGTGTTTTCTTCCCTCCGGTCCGTTTGCATTCCATTTGTTTCCTCTTCTTTCTGGTTCTCTGACATTTCGCTTGCTGCAGCAGCCTCTCGGCTCATCGTAGTGTCCGTTTGCATTGCATTTGCTTCCTCTTCCTTCTGCGCCTTTGACATTTCGCTTGCTGCAGCTGCCTCTCGGCTCATCGGCTCTTCGCCGCGGCGTGGGCGAGCGCTCGTGCGCTCGTGCTCACGTGGCGTGCGCCGCGACGGCGTTTCCTCCGCTGGGATTGCGCAGCTGCTTTGGCGTTACGCTTAACCGGGTGGGTGTGCGGTCGACTTGATATCTTGAAATAAGGTGCACTTACCCGAAATAGGCTATTGTCCGGCGATTTCTCTCGTCTTGCCGGTTGCACCGGTGCAAAACTTAGATTCGTCACTGGCCTTGTTCCGGGATGAGAAGCACGAAAAGCGGGAGCCCATGTGAGACACGTCTGTTCTCCTCGGCCCCCTGGCGGCGAGTCCCCGTAGTCAGTCAGTATGAAATTTTTTCGCGCTGGCATGCACTGCCAACCAAAACAACCGCCGGCACCGGGAATCATTCTGGATTTTGACTACAATGTCTTTTTCACGCGCGAAAAGACATTTCGGCATGAACATTGCGAACTCGGGCTGGATTTCCTGGCAACGCCCTTGCACCTGGAGTCACATAACGTGAGGAGCCCTATCCGAGCACAAAGTTTCAGGGGCTTTTCGATAGCGAGCAGGCGCGTTGCGGCATCTCGCAGCGGCCGCGGAATCTATGGAGTGCATGGATTTCAATTCCGAAACTTTATGGGTATAAAGTTCTCATAAACTTTTGACGCGAAAGGTGCACTGACATTTCCAAAGGAGTGCTTTAGATTTTCAATTCTGGAACTTTATGAGATTAATGTTCTTATAAATTTGGGCCAACATGCGTGCACCGGAGCCCTCGTGTCGAAGCCGTTCCAGAAATGGAAGCATGCGCTCGCAATCTTCTACACACACGAAAATACTAAGTATCACCATGACTGTCAGCTGGCAGCTGATAATTTTCACCAAACATTTTAAGGAAGCACGCCTAATGTGATCGGTCAGCTGGACCAGTGCAGGCAAAGTAAAATAAGAGAAAACAGAAGAAAGTTAACAGCCTATTATTGAGGCAGTTCTTTTTTGCCGGCAACAAGGTCTGGCTTTCCATGTTCATAGGGACCGTGGTTCTATGGACCACTGCCCAGAGGTTTGAGGCAGCGGAGGACAGTGGTCCTATGGACCACTGTACTCCGCTGCCTCAAACCTCTGGACCTCAAAGCCTCCGCTGAAAATACTGGTATTTTGGGAGCGCTTCTTCTCATGCGAGCTGATTATGGAGATACATATCTGAAGAACGATTTGGAAAGTTGCCCGAGTAATGCCTTGTATTTAAGCCCAGATGTACAAAACTAAATTATAGAAATCTGTGGTGAAATATTTAAAGAAAGCCTACACGCCAAAGTAAACGCTGCAGGCTGCTTCTCCATACTTGCTTACGAAACGACGGATATTGCTGGAATCGAACAGCTTACTGTTTGGGCAAGGTACCTAAACAAGGATGCCAACGATATTGAAGGAGTGTTTTTAGGTTTTAGCACCGGAATAGAGGCCTATCTCATTGCAACTGCAGGTTCTCTGTCATCAACATCCGCCTATATTTTATGTCCACTGCAGGACGAAGGCCTCTCTCTCCCTGCGATCTCCAATTACCCCTGTCTTGCGCTAGCCTATTCCAACTTGCGCCTGCAAATTTCCTAACTTCATCATTCCATCTGGCTTTCTGCCGACCTCGACTGCGCTTCCCTTCTCTTGGTATCCATTCTGTAACCCTAATGGCACACCGGTTATCCATCCTACGCACTACATTGCCTGCCCAGCTCCATTTCTTCCGCTTAATGTCAACTAGAATATCGGCTATCCCCGTTTGTTCTCTGATCCACACCGCTCTATTCCTGTCTCTTAACGTTAGTCCTAAGATTTTTCCTTCCATCGCTCTTTGTGCAGTCCTTAACTTGTTCTCGAGCTTCTGTGTTTACCTCAAAGTTTCTGCCCCATAGGTTAGCACTGGTAGGATGCAATGATTGTACACTTTTATTTTCAACGACAGTGATAAGCTCCCAGTCAGGATTTGGCGATGCCTGCCGCATGCACTACAACCCAATTTTATTCTTCTGTAAATTTCTTTCTCGTGATCAGGGTAGAAACTTTACAAATGTGTACAAACTTTTGCAGAATCTAGTCACCCTTCCAGTGACTACTGCTAGCGCAGAGAGAATATTTTTTAACATGAGATTACTAAAAAACTCCTTGCGCTCTACAATGTCTGAGGAACGCATGGTTAGGCTGGCGTTTGTATACGCCCACAGAGACGTCGGCATCAACGTGTCCGAAGTCATTGACCGCTTCGCTAAACTTCCACACCGAGTGAAGTTTGTCTTTTAGATAGCGAAGCAGCAAAAATCAATACAAGTAAAAAGCTCTGTTCCTTCAGGCACATAAACTCGTAATTATGAAAACGTATGACTGTTCATTAGCTTTTGAAACCGCAGAAATTTTCACCGTTTATTCTAAGAGTTAGCATCATGATCAAAATTATCATGCGAATAGGAAAATACGAGGACATCAATAACCAATTTTGACCGACCTTGCTCATTGAAAGCCCGGCCCAGGTGGCGTTTCCCAACAAACACACTCGGATATTCGGTAGTTCAATTTGCCGTATCATCTGTGGCTTTCGTTTGGCCTTTCCTTTTTAGCTGCCTACTTTTACTTCTTTTTTGAACCGAAGGAATACCCTTTGTTATTATTGGGTGCAGAATATTTGTTGCCGCTCTGCAGACAGTTAAATTACACATTTTTGTACTGATAACTGCATTATTCCTCTATAATTCTACCCATGCGGATCTGTCGTGACCGCCGCATGGCCCAAGTACATATCAAGATTTCTGCGATCATAGTTTTGTTCTTGCCTGGATCGTCTGTCTTTCTATACGCAAAGTTTACTTACAATCTGTGACGGCGCAATATGTATGTCTTGGTTGACGCTTTATATACAGTGACATTTGCTTAAATACGTATATTTACTGGAGACTTATAAGTATAATTAAATATCTTGTTGCGAGATTTTGCGTATACAAGCAGTGAACTTTGTTTACAGCGACAGTTTCTTGCCCTTTATCAAGAATTGTATCTTCGCATTTGTATATTTCATTCCATATTCGCATTTCTAATGTATATTTTGCAGAAATCCTGCTTTTTATATGTACTCACTCTTGCAACAATAATCTCGGTGTACTTACAATTCACGACCGGTAACAGCTGCTCCTGCGCAATCAATTTCGACGAAAGACAACATCACTGAGGTTTTTCCCTGGCAATTCCATATGTGTAAAACTGTAAACAAGGTTATTGAATGACAAAGTTTCATCAAAATATTTGTCCTCGACGTGTTGTTTTCATCGCCTTTGCGTTTTTCAAATCAGCTGGATGCACTGCTTTGCTGGTTTCGAACTGATATAGTCCTAAATTAAGTTCGTGTGATCTGTTCTTTACTTAATATATAGAGAAAAAAAAACGCGGTAGCATTGATATCAGTTATGTCTGCCAGAATTTTTGGGACATACGAATATATTTTTAACGAAAAAATACACAGTTTACGTAATAGTGCGTAGCGTTCAATAATTTGTGTGCAGCATCTAATATACAATGACATTGGCAATGGCAATGCAGTGACGAATGGTGTATTTGATCCCTCGATAAATACCATAAGAAAGAGGCCGTGCAGCAACGTGAGCAATCCCCCCCCCCCCCCCCCCGCCCCGAACAAAATTTCTGGCTACGCCACTGGTAGCAGCCAGTGAGACTTCAGGATCGACAGTATCGCTATGCCTAAGCTTTGCACGACCGAGTGCAGACTTGTCCGTATTTTTATTCCACTGCGTTTCGTGGGAAAAATGAAGTTGTCGCTCGCTTTCCCTTAGACTTCACAGTAATACATTGACTGCATTGAAAGACAGGCAACTAGCCCCCTTCGCTATATACTGAAACGTTTAGGCAGAGTTTGAATATTCCAAAATATACCGCACTTGTGAGCAAGGAGTCCTTGGAACAATTTTAATTTGATCCACGATTCCACGATGTCATCCATAACCAGTCATTTCAAAAGTAGAACGCTAACATTTATTTCCAAATAAGCTCTAGTTGTATGTTACGGTTAATACAAAAGAAATCAATTGGTCGGTGAAAAATGCATGACGTGGGCAAGGGATCAAAGACATCCGTAGGGCGTGCAAGCCTTGACACTGCATGTTAATACGCATTCTGCCTGCGATATCACAGCATCTTAGTGCTCATTATAGGTTAAAAAAAGTAACTGAAGGCTAGTGATCACTCTTCGAAATTCTCTACATCACGCCATTACACCGAAAATTGAAAGCTCTAACACAATATCCTACCGCTATCAGACACCATGTCATGCATCTTGTACACTTGGTAGTCGTGGTTACACTGCTTCCAATGCATCTACGACATCTACTGCCTCTTGAGAGTTTCCCTGTTCGAGCGCTTTCAATGACTCTACTCAAGTTATTGACTCGACCTTGTCTAGTCCTTCGTCTGTCTCAGGCTTTCATTCTGATTTTAAAAGCATAGGAACGAGCGCTGTATTTCCTGCCTTAATTATTTTCCGTTCTGACTTTCTATTTTTACCTCGTCTTTTTCGTCCATTGCTCCTTCAGCCTTTATGGCCTCATCGCCCCATTCTTGGGGCTTTACCTGCACTAAGCCTTATTCTTATTCCGGGGATTTCTCTTCGACGCAGTTGATTTTCACAAACTCTACTAAGCAGAAGGTACAGCTACACCATTCCAACGAAATACTTGGGAAGCAGCTAATGATGTGGAGGCGGATATTGAAGCTGTCAGTGCGCACGAGGCGAAGCGAAGGAAGACCGAGCAGAGTGGAGTCAAGTAGCGATGGCAGGTCGTTTCGGTCCTCGAGGGCGCATTTGGAACCTTTTCTTGTGCCAAGTGTAAGCCGCTGCACGTGTTCTAGACAGGGACGCTCGCCACACGACGGGCCTACGACAAACGCTGTCGTCAGTTCAACTTTTACGAGGTGCAGTTCCTGAAGGTTCGGGCAGGACCTCAGGAGCGTACAGAATGCGTGTTCCTTCATATCGCTACCGATGCGAAGATATTCCAGGTGAGCGAAATCTTCGATAGGGGTGTTTTCATCATCAATGTCACACGCGCTTATTCGAAGGGACTTCAGCTGGGGACACTGACTTGCAATGGTAGAAAGTTTGACGTCAGAGAAGTTCGTAAGTGACAATTGTACGAGGCGGAGGACAAATAGCAATTCGGTTACATGAGGCTTGAAAGCACAGCGGGGTTTTGCAGTGTCCATGGTGAGTGAAAGATGCGTCACTTTGGTGTAGCTGGCAACTTTTTCGAATGCACTTTCACATGAGGCTGAGAGCTGCAAAGAAGAGAAAACATTTTAGTGCTTGGGATACAGATTCACATCTAGAAGCTATCCACTGATAAAGATTAAGCAAGTTAAGCGAGCTTATATCAACCGTTGTACAATGATTCATGGTCTTCTTTAGAGGCGCTAGTAACCCAGCCCACGAAAAGGAAATATGCTGTTACTTGTGTAACTTGTGGCCGACCGTGTAAAATTCCCATTCTACTTTTGTTGATAAAATTTTATTCTTTTGACCTTGAATGTACCTCACCAGGCTGCAGCCTATTTACACATTTTGCAACTTCACGTACCAATGTACATTCTACTGCGAATAAGCATTCAGTAGCGTCTGGTGTGACAAAAAAACAATAAAGTGCCATGACAAGAAAACAACGAATGGATTAGAAAACCAGTGACTCGAAGCAGCTAGAAGTGAGAGAACTAATACTCATGTATATAAACGCCAGAAGTATGGTAAACAAGCTGGACACATTTGAAGATATTTTACTTGATCGCGATCCTGACATTGTTAGCGTCACTTAAACATGGCTTTCAACTACAATCCATAGCCAAGAAATTTCACCTCCAAACTACTCAGTGATTAGAAAAGCCGGCAGATCCCACGGCCTGTCGGAATCGATGTTATGCGAAGCAGTGTGCGGGGAGAGCCCACCAAGTTATCAAAACGACCATGAGAGCACCAAGACGAGGCGGACTTTTCATGACCTACATGACACGCATGTCATGACATTAACGTCATGAGTCCTCAGGAGTCCATTTAGCAATGCCTAGGAGACATTAAGGTCTCCTAGGCATTGCTGCCTTAGCCATGCTCAGGACTATGACTTCAACCATTGACCTTTAGCCTTTTTCTTCAATTAGTACCTATGTCAGAACCAATTTAAGTGGTTTTTGAGTGTTATTTTTTTCGCTGGGTGATTGTCGTTTTTGCTGAGTCATGCTCATGACTATGACTTCTACCATCATCCTTTAGTGTTTCCTTCAGTTAGTACCCACGTCAGAACCCATTTGAGTGGTTCTTGAGTGATAATCTTTTTTTGCTGATTCATTGTCATTTTTGCTGACTCATGCTTCTGACTATGACTTCAAGCATCATCTTCAAGTGTTGCCTTCACTTAGTGCCCACGTTGAACCCCTTTGGGTGGTTTTTGAGTGTTAATCTTTTTATCCATAGTCATTGTCATTTTAGGCGGCTGTTTTATGACCTACCGGACACCCGTGTCATGACATTTATGTCATGATCTATCATTTATGTTCGTCATACACTGTTGTCATACAATGCCAACTTGGTACCTACCAAGTTAACGAAACGATCATGAGAGCACCAAGACATAGGCAGCTGTTTCACGACCTACATGACGTGCATGTCATGATGATCATGTCATGACCTATCATTTATGTTCGTCATACACTCTTGCCATAGTATGCCAATTTTGGTAAATACCAAGTTAACGGCACCACCACGAGAGCACCAGAGCACCAAGACGTAGGCGGTTGGATAGATAGATAGATAGACAGATAGATAGATAGATAGATAGATAGATAGATAGATAGATAGATAGATAGATAGATAGATAGATAGATAGATAGATAGATAGATACCGTCAAAGTGGCAAATGTTCGCTAAGAAATGCTTCGCATTTAAAAGATCTATCAAGTCGCGATGAAGGCGTCGCTCCACTAATGAAAAATAAATTCCTTTTGTGTTCCTGCCTGCGTGTGAGGATACTGAAGCAGTGTTCTCTAAGATTCTGTGCAATGTCAATCCAATTATCGGGAGATGCGTATACCGGAGTCCATACGCAGGCCATGAGTGCATAGATTCCCTTTGAGAATTCATGCAACAACACGGTCATAACTCTCGATCCATCCTTCTGAGAGACTAACCCTTTCAGACTTTAACTGGGCCACAATGAATCCTACATAATTTAGTTCGAATTGAACGGGTCGTATTGCAGCCTACGCGCACACAAGGTTCCACTGCAAATATTTTATATTTTATATTTCGTACATTCATTTTATTTGCAAGTCGCAGCAAGGTACATATTACAGTATGTATATCTGATCCCCAAGTAAGACCATGTCTGCTACCATTACAGAGTACATTAAATATCAATCTTCTCGGAGTGGCTACAAATGAGACTATTGCTCCCGTCCACGTCACTGACGCCGGAATTCTTAAACTCCGCTTCTAACTAGGTCCTAAATAAGGACGGTCCTAACGACATTCCTAATACTTTAACGGGATAGCCTTAAGGGCCACGTTACGCAGAAAACACAAAGTCGCCGGCGTTGACCGTGTGCGAAAATTTTCTGCGAATCACAGCGCGGCGCGCGGCGCGCGCCGCGTGCTCCGCTTGGTTCCTTGCAACACCAGAAGAGAGCGCTCGCCTCCGCGCATCCGGAGCAGCGCGGCGGAGCCGGCCGTGCGTAGGAACGAAAATAAATAAACAGAAAGCTCGCCTTCGTGCCTAACGCTTGCCGCAAGTGTTCGCCGCTGAAGATTATGGTCGCATAAGCTGCATGTCCTGTAAGATTATGGTCGCATAAGCTGAATGTCCGGGAAGCGTCAGAATGAAGTTAGGGCTATCGCGTTCTACTCTTAAAGGCGAATTTTAAGCGTCGGTCAAGTTTTTTTTTCTCAATACATATGCGGAGTTGCGTAACAAGTATTTCGGCCTCATCTTCCGAAAGGCAATTTAAACTTCCACACTACCAGACAATTGGACCGTGGCAAAAGTAACTCCAAATACGAAAATCTGGAGGCACTCACACGTTGTCCTTATTAAGAAAAATATCATCACAAGCACATTCTCTAAGTCATAATTTTGAAACATATTGTTACGTGTGGAAAGACACACACGAAAGAGGCTATTTACAATATATTTACGCTGGAATCAAACCGCCAGGCCGACACCTTGCTCGTGCCAAAAGCCCAGACACACTTCATCGTCTTTCTCGCGGCGGCTCGTCTCGAGCATCTTCAATATACAGGATGTTTCAGTTAACTTGCGCCAAATATTTAAAGTATGCAAATTCTACACAGCTGGACCGAACCAAATGTTTGCCGTCACTTGGAGATAACTCAGTAATTTTTTTTGGCTTGCCGCATGATTAAATATTTAGTCCTTATTATTTATTCAACTTCTTAATTATTATAATTAGATGAAAAGTGTCAATGAGAAAATCGTAGAACAACATAAGAACTCCCGACACAGCTTTCTGTTGCTCAATACCTGCTACCTCAAAGTGTTTTTCCGAGCGTGAAAGAAGCTCCTCACGCCTCCTCTATCATTCTTTGTACACCTTCCCTCTAGCCTGTTGCGCGTTAGTACAAAGGTAAGCGCTGGAGCTTGTGCAATGCTTTTGTGGTGGGCTCACGGATAATTAGAGCAATCGAGAGGATATTGTGGCAACTCAATGGAAAGGTCCAAGTGAGTTTCTCAAGTCGTCTTTTCCCTCTGGCGCGCTCCTGGTATGCATATACACGCTCTGAACCACCTCCCGACGTGGTGTGACAGACAGCAGTAGCCGCAGTAGCAAGCAGCAATCGCCGCAGCAAGCAGCAGCAGAAAGCAATCAAGAAGAAGAAGCAGCAGCAGTGGAAACGTCAAATTTAGAGGCAAACAAATTAAGCTTCGCTTTGAAAGTAATGTTGGCATTCGGAGCCTGCACCGTCAGCAGCTGTTTGGTAGAACTCTTTTGTTGGGGACTCGGTGGCTTGGAATATCTAAAACTTGCCACACTCAGATGATGAACGTTCAATGAATAGGTCCATTGGGATTCCTGCGCCACAATTTCAGTCAGTTACCGGATAACTTAATAGAGCAATTGTATTTCACTTATGTTCGTACTTTACTTGATTACGGTTGTATCTGTTGGGATCCGTACATGGCGGATCTCACAAAACAAATCGAAATAGTGAAAATAGTGCAGCTAAGTTTGTTCTTACTAATTATAGTAGAACGTTAAGTATGACCGAAAGAAAAATAACTTATCGTGGCCAGCATTAAAAGACCGACGAAAAAATGTCAGACTGAAAATTTTTCACGCTGTTTAACATTCCAAAACAAGGATTGAGAGTGAAAGACATATGAAGTCGACGACTTATATGTCGATGAGACACGACCATGCTCTCAAAGTCCGTGAATTCCCTTTCAGGGGGGACATTTTCGGTATTCTTTTTCTTGTTCTATATATACGATGATGGAAAACACTTTCGATTGACAAAAGTAATATTGAAAACAACAATGCTTTTTATCGCGCTTAAGGTGTGTGATCACTTGTTTCTTCCTTTACAATGTAACCCCTACCGGCCGCGCTGTCTCAGTTAGCTAAGGCTTTGCGCTGCTGAGCACGAGGTCGTGGGCTCGAATCCCGGCCGCGGCGGCCGCATTTCGATGGAGGCGAAATGCAAAAACGCCAGTGTGCTAGCACAGTAGTGCACGTTAAAAAACCCCAGGTGGTCCGCATTAATCCGGAGCCCTCCACTACGCCGTGCCTCAGAATCAGAACTGGTTTTGGCACGTAAAACCCCAGAAAGAAGAAGTTACAATGTAACCCTCCTGCTGTAATGCCCGCATGGGCGAAACAGGTATGCAATAAACAAAATGAATAAAGGGTCCATGCTGGTGTCGGCCAGTGCGAGAAACTGTTCTACCCAAGGTCATCATCAGCACCACGTCAGCGACGGGGTAAACTGCACATAGCCTTAAGAGGAAGGTCTCACAATGAGTTAGCTCCTTTTTCATATAGATATGCATCAGAAGCACGCGCTATTAATAAACCACCAATGAATCGATTACACTAACTTACATTTAGTTGAGGAGAGAAAAGTATGTTGCACCAAATTTTTAAGGAGACTTTAGATTAGAGTGTGAAATTTCACAAGAAATCACTACTTTAAAAAAATTGCTCGCGAAGTTTGGCACTTCAAACTCCGCGCAAAATATACGACAATTCGGCAAATTGCTTCCTTTAAGCCGTCTGAAGTCAACCGAGCCTACGTAAAGTTGCTAACTTGTTTACAGGGGTTTTGCAAAAGCCGTACACAAGAGTTGGTGTTATACTTCAAAGCGATATGTTATGTATCATTCACCTCTTTAAACCCCTTCTCTATATTCTTCTTTCTTTCTGGCGTTTTACGTGCGAAAACCATATCTGATTATGAGGCATGCCATAGTGGGGGGCTCCGGATTGAGTTTTACCATCTGAAGTTCTTTAACGTGCACTACAACGCAAGCACGCGGGTGTTTTTGCATTTCGCCTCCATTGAGATGCGGTCGCTTCTCGGCCTTTTGGCTAAGATGAAAGTGTTTCACTGTCACCCACATAATCGGCCAGTGGGCATGACTAACCTCCGTTCCGATCTTGTTCTTTGGAGGGGCGAGGAGGCGATCATCGTGGACATCACCTGCCCGTTTGACAACCGGCCCGCAGCCCTGAACGAGGCTGGCCAGAAGAAGGAGAAGTGCCATCCCGTCCAGGGGTACCTGCTGCGGAAGTTCCAGACGGTGTCCGTGGAGGCGATCGTCGTCGGTGCGCTCGGATCCAGGGACCCCAGGAACGACCGCAGCATCTGGAAACCTGTACGTCGAGCACATCACCGCCAAGTGAATAAAAACTTCACTAAACAGTCACACACTACACTAACATACACCTCCATGCGAGTTGAAAAACTTCCAACAAATATTTAAGACGGGCTAAACTAACACGCACCTTCAGTGCCTGCCCCAAAAAACAAACATCACATCTCAAGTGTCTTGGGTCATTCATTATCAGTTCTTTTTGGAAGAAAAATGTTGCAAACATTTTTCTAAAAATCTCTTCTCTATATTACACCTCTTACTATTTTTACTGTAGCGGCGGTGTAAATCGTGTCGCCAGTGAAAAGTAAGGCAGTTACGATGGATGTCGGCAGCCTTTCCCTTTTTACTTCTATATTCGAAATAAATTATTACTGTTACTCTTAACCTTAGTAGTCGGATGCATAAGATTGCGGTATATACAAACCTTAGATTACTTTTTGGTATTGAGTTACGAACATGATGCATTTCTTTTTTTTTCAGTTTTCAATTGCCTGCAACATGAAAAAATTGAAAGTTGATACTGGAAATATTTTCTAACGATAGCCGTTTATTTATACTCTCTCTTCACGTTAACACCTTTCGCTGTGAAAGCTAAACGGCTCCAAATTAGGCGCTAATAAATATAGCCTACATGGCCATATCCATGTCCCAGCAACGATATGGTATTTACAAAAGCCGCCATAGTCCCACCACTGAAGGAGTAGCACACCCGGCTTATGCGGCTTTTGATAAAACACTCACAAAGTGAATTGATAAGAATGGAGGCTACAGCTGTGCTTCGGAATTCTTGTTGCACCGCAATTTGGCTCACCTGGTGTTTAGCCTCAATAGGCAGCTGCTTTTAGATGGTATGCCGTCGATGTAGCTGTTACGCTCGGCCTTAATACAACACAGCGTTGTCAGCCGACAAAACAGCGTGTCGTGGGCGTGGATCTGTGGCATGTTGCCCAAGACGCCAAGTCGATACTCCGGCGAAGCCACGGCGCCGCACTCCAGGGCCAAGCGAATTCGGCTCAGGCCAGTTCCCACTCCACGCGCAATCGACTCCGTCAAACTGCATGGACAACACACGACGATCATGAACGAAATGTTATGCGTTTTTGTTGCGCAACAATTTACAGAATACTTCGCATAGTGAAATGAAGACTTCCCTGTTTCATTCAAAACAAACGTCACCTTGTGAATCAAGACAATGATGGGACTTGTCATCCTTCACCCGGGAAAAAGAAGAATAGTCAACGTCTCTCTACTCAGTTTTTTTTTTTTTTTTTTTTTTTTGTCATGCATGCCCGAAACGATTTCTCGAAGGAGGTCTTTCTAGGAATCTCGAGCTCTGCGCTTGGCTTCTATGGCAATCAGCTGTGGCTCATTGCACTTTAACTATGTGGGCAGTGGTATTCAATGAAAAGCACTATAATTCGAAGTAGTCCCTGCTGCTTGTAAACGTACCTTGCATTTCTGCAGCTCTACCTATTTATTGTCTGACAGCTCTACCTATTATTGCCTGAAAGCTGGGATAGTAAAGATGTGTTCTGCCTTCCGCTGCGCAGCGTTTCGTACTGCACAGACATCGCACGTGTTCGAGTACGTGTTCGAGCACCCGACTGACCCGCAACGCGTCGGCATTCTTGCAACAGCTCAAATCACGTGCACAACGATAAAGCACATCACGGGAGACTCCCTTCGAATTGAAAATGCTGAGCGAGCGATGCACCTGAGCGCCTATAGGCGAAACTGAGACATAAGCAGTCCTGTACGGTTCCGGGACTTTCGCCATATCCGCATCACTACCGCGAGGCGCATGATGATGATGATAATTGTGGTTTATTGGCGCAGAGGCCAGCGCGAGGCGCGTGTGCCATCTGCTTAGTCGCTGTGTAAAGCCTGTTAATAAGAAAATGAGAAAATTACCACACTGCGACTTCGCCAAGATTGCTTTCATAGCATAAGCTATGCATTTATAGCCCGTTTAGCCCAAGGGAAATTTCGTTACAGTTGGCCTTTTAGTGTCGCTCTGATTTTTTCTCTTCTTCTTTTTAAGCTTCTTTTAAGCTTTGTGGAGTTACTTTGTCTCTCATGTCTCCTCGAGTTTTAGCCTAAAACACGATGAACCTAGCCACAAAGCTTGAGAATAAAACATGTCATAGAAATAGAAAGTGAGAATAAATATATTTTTAATTTTGTGCGGCTTTCTACGGCTCCAGTTTCGGCCAGATGCGCGATACCATGGTTGCATGAAGAAATTCATAGAAGACTCAACATTGTAGAGGGTCACAGAACAGCGTTGGCTGGGTGAAAGGGCTTACCTTGCTAAATTGTTCTTCCTTGTTTTTATATTATTTTGTTCTTTGTTATTGTTTTAAATACCGCTATTTTTTCCCACACGCTTAACTTGCTCTTTCCGCACACGAACTTACTCGTTCGGGACACAAAGAAATTGCTGTTCTTCGTCTTTCTGGGGTTTTACGTGCCAAAACCAGTTCTGAATATGAGGCATGCCGTAGTGGAGGGCGCCGGATGAACTTTGACCACCTTGGGTTCTTTAACGTGAACTACCACGCAAGTACACGGGCGTTTTTCCATTTCGTCTGCATCGAAATGCGGCCGCCGCGGCCGGGATTTGATCCAGCGATAATGGAATAGTTGGCCTCAGTACATTATGTCTCTTTCGAAAGATACCAGGCTAACAAAATTGTTATTCAAGAGGTCACTGCTGGCCTTCCACGTTTCTGCTGAACTCGACGTTGGCTTAAATCGCATGCAGGAGGGTGTGGTGACCAGGTGGCACGCCATCTGTGTCACTGTTACTCTCGGCTTTCGTCAACCAGTACGTCAGCGTGTCGCACAGGTGGATGGGCGGCTTGCAGCCCAAGACACCGATGCGGCACTTGGGAGAGGCAAGTGCACAGCACTCCATGCCCTGGCGAATCCCTTTCACACCAGCATCGACTCCACGCGTAATCAACTCGTCCGAACTGCGTTGGCAATATACGACTTAAGAGAACCATTTCTTTGAAACGCGCTTGAAACGACATGTTTTTTTAAATGCGCCACTGCGCTCCAATGCAGATGCACAGTGCACTGTCATGTGCCACATTTGGCAGCATCTTGATTACGTCTCTTAATATTTAAATTAAACTATGGGGTTTTACGTGCCGAAACCGCGATCTGATTATAAGACACGCCGTAGTGGGGTACTCCGGAATAATTTGGACCACCTGGGGTTTTTCAACGTGCGCCTAAATCTAAGTGCACGGGTGTTTTCGCATTTCTCTACCATCGAAATGCGGTACGCCTCCTATTTCTTTATTTATTTATTTTTTAATGGGGAACTTATATACAGCCTGTTATAATCGAATGTTGACCACGTGGAACAGTGCGGTCGCACAAAAGGCGCCTTGTTTAACAAGGAAGGTCTCAGTATTCCCCTGTTTTTTTTTTGTTTTTTTTATTGTGTGTGTAACCACCTGCCACTTGTGTGGCAGCCATATTGAACACGGAATCGTAAATTGTGCATGTTCTAACAATATTTTGTTTTCTTTCCATACAGCGAAATAAACTTCTCCAACCATATATTTTGGTATAAATTGTGTCGCTAATAAAGGTGCATGAAGGCAATTGTATCGATTAATACACAAGAACTCATTTTCAAGCACTAAAATAAATTTACAATAAAAGATTGGTATGTCTTTTTTGTCCTGAGACTAGCAATTGGATATGTATTGAATGCTTACCCAAAGCCACCAAAGCTCGAACACACGAATATACATAGTGGGTGCTATTCTTTAATTAGGTCTGGTAGACGTACAAGCACCTATTGATGGACAGGTTCTCCTTGGCACATGTATGCCCTCTTTTTATCTGTTTCTTACGGCTTTCTTTTTCTTTGTGATACCATCAAAAAATAAATAAGTCTTTGGCGGGCTATGCCTTCTTTCCCACATTAAGTGAATATGAACTCATTTTTTCGAGGGGCGTTTAGAATTAAAGGTGCCTTGTGCAGCAATGCTGTATGCAATGTACAAGCAGAGTTGTCAGGATTGTTTATCCTCTTTTACTCGTAACCTCGGTGTTAAAGTGTACTGTTTAGGCGGGGACACTTCTCGGCTTGATTGGTAGACGCGTCCTACGCAGTGCCTTAAGAAGTGCATAGTACGGATACATGAATTGACAATGTCGGTGTCTGAACATTGTGGCTCTCTGGAACATGACCGCAACTGTGAAATGCGAGCGATTACCGACTCATTAGTATTTTCTCACCAGACTTTATTATTGTACTGCGAGAACAGCGTATTTATTGCTAACAAACAAAAAGAAATATGGTAGCCTAAAGCGTTGCGCCGTGTAGTATCGCTTGACCATCAATCGCGCTGCTACGCGAATCAGAAGTGATGTAGCAACAGCTATACCTTCTTTGTAGGTCACTATAAAAAATAAAGGCTTTTCATTTCTTGCACAAGACAACCAAAGCCGTTAAATGACATCTCCCCCGCCGTATCGACATAAAATTATTCCGGCCTTTTCACTGAGGGTGCTCGCAGTGGTCGTAGTACATGATTCATATAACAAGAATTTTTTTCTTACCTGCATATCGGCAGGCCTCCTGCGTTGACCACCATCTGGTGCTGGGATTTTTGCACGGTGCCTAGCGCCTGCGTTGTACTGCGATGACGCAGGGTATCCTTGACGTCCATCTCAACGAGCAGGTCGCACTCGGGCCTTGGGAACAGTCTCCTCCGGCGTCCTGCGCCGCTGTCACAAGCCAGTTTCTCTACCTCGTTCCAAGGCTCGACCACGATGTTCCGGTTCTCTGGGAGGACGTCGTTGATGGCCACGCAGCTTGACATGTCTTTCGCCGCCTGCGGTCGTGGAACCAGTAGAGTCGACGAATGCGTCTTGCGGGATGGCGGCGGTTCTGGGAAGCTGGGTGCGCAGCCACGGAGTAAGTTAATTCTACTGCCACTGCCACTGGATACATCGACGCTCATAGCTGGAAGTCGGACGAATCCTTTTTTCTCCGGCATGCTGCAATATGTCACGAAGCGTTGCGCGTTCGAAAGCTCGAGCAATATTTTCCATTGCCAAACCGAGCTCTCGCGCCAGCGCACGAGCGCGTGGCCCAAGTGTCGTTCTTCTTTTTCCTTTACTCCATATCAAGACTTCTCTTACTACCCTCCACACACACAAACACCACCCGGTCTCTGATATCTCCTCGGGCCTTAGACAGGAAAACCTAAGCCCGATTCTAGTTAATGAGCTGGTCTACTCGAAGAGGCGGACATTACTTGCACCAAAACATTGAAATGCATAATCGACTGATAAACAAAAATTCACTAATTAGGCTTTTAACTAATTACCTGAAGGCTCATATTGCAATCTACAAATTGTAGCCGTGGAGTTCGCAAGGCGGATCCACTTGGGATTAATTCTCAGGATGACACCAGTTTCGAGATAATAAGTCCCGAACTTTGCGAAGAATTGCATTGGTGTTCCAGTTAATCTTGTGCTTGAATGCATAAAGCGACGTTTTCTTAAGCAACTAGCTGGAACATCAATGCATTTCTACGCAAAGTTCGAGAATTAATATCTCAAAACTGGTGTCATCCCGAGAATTCGTTCCAAGTGGATCCGTCTTGTGAACTCTACGGCTACAATTTGTAAATTGCAATATGGGCCATCAGGTAATTAGTTAAAACTTAATTCGTGAATTTTTGTTAATTATTCGATTATGCATTTCAATGTCTTGTGCAAGTAATGTCCGCCTCTTCGAGTAGACCAGCTCATCAACTAGAATTGTGCTATCTGCCACAGGCAACCTTTAAGGATTTCTGAAAGTGTTCGCTGAAACACCCTGTATATAAACAGGGTGTTTTTTTTTAGCTGCACCAAACTTTTAAAATTAGAAAAATGTAGATTTTGGTCACATTATGTTTACCATTCGAGTGTACGTATGGGCGGCCTCTAGATACAGAGCAATTTCTGCACATACGTGCGTAATTAGCAAAGTTACACTAATTAACTTTATAATTATCAACAATAGATGGTTATAGCAAATGAGTACTTTGGGGCCCGTCCTCGACACTACCTAGCCCAACGATCAAATTTTGAATAGCGGACTTCATGTGGGAGCTACGCAAACAATTAGTTCCCCTTGGCAGGCAGCTTGAAACTGAAACTGGCCGCAAAAAGAGCGTCTGTGTCGTCGATGTCGCCGCCCCTCAGCCTTTCGTCACGTCTCCGCGTCAACGCTGGTCCGGCCCAACGAGCAGCTTGCGTTATCTCCTTGCTGCTTGCGGCGTTTCAGTGCCAGCGGGCCGCCAAATTTACTTCGTCATTCCGTCGGGCGCCACGTTGCGATGTAGCGCGAACCCCGCTCCTTGGGCTTTTAGATACTACAGGCACGGCGTCATATTACGTCATATCAGTCTGTAGCGTCGACGGCGAACTCCGCAGATAGCAAGGCGATAACGCAAGCTGCTCGCGGGCCGGACCGGCGCCAACCTCGGAGACGTGACGAAAGGCAGGGGGGCGGCGATATCGACGACAACGACGCTCTTTTTGCAGCCAGTTTCGGTTTCAAGGAGCCTGCCAGGGGGAATTGGTCGCTTAGCTCTCACATGAACTCCGCTATTGAAAATTTGATCGTTGGGATAGGTAGTGTCGAGGACGGGCTCCAATGTACTCATTTGCTGTAGTCACCTATTGTTGATAATTAGAAAGTTAATTACCGCAACTTTGCTAATTACGCACGTAAGTGTGGAAATTGCTCTGTATCTAGAGGCCGCCAATCGGTGCACTAGAATGGTAAAGATAACGTGAACAAGATATATATTTTGCTAATTTTAAAAATTTGGTGCAGCTAAGAAAAAAACACCCTGTGTATATATATATATATATATATATATATATAGGGTGTCCCAGCTATCACGCAGCACGATTTTAAAAAAGAGGAACGGCGTTACGCGAAGCTAACCTAGCGCGTATTGTTTCCAGTACAGTGGAGTAGCCGTCAGTAATCTTTCGGTTACTGATATTTAATTAGTGAATTGTAATTAATTATCTAACTCGAGAAGTACTGTCCTAACTATCAAAGTTCCAATTAGAAAATTGTAGAGCAACATGAAAAACTCCCGATACAGCTTTCTGTTGCTCAATACGTGCTATGTATATATGTGTTTTCTCAGAGTGTGAAAGGAGCCCGCGAATACACGTATAACTGCCGCGCGACTGGTCGCTCGAGGCACGCTGCGTGTATTCGCGGGCTTGTTTCACGCTCGGAAAAACTTTTATGTAGCACGTACAGAGCAACAGAAAGCTGTATTCTGAGTTTTTCATGCTGCTTTACAATTTTCTCATTGACACTTTGACAATTAGGACAGTACTTCTCAAGTTAGATAATTAATTACAATTAGCTAATTAAATCTCAGTAACGAAAAAATTACTGGCGGCTACGCCACTGTACTGGAAACAATACGCACGAGGTTTGCTTCGCGTAACGCCGTTCCTCTTTTTTTAAATCGTGCTGCGTGGTAGCTGGGAGACCCCTCATATATATATATATATATATATATATATATATATATATATATTATGGCGTCTCTGTTGGCACGACGTTTATTCGGCCCGAGTACTCGGCAGCGAACCAGCAAAAGCACACACCCGATGATGATGATCACACATAACTGAAGATGAGGATCGCGCAACGTAGGATGATGATGATAATATACAGATGAAGAAGACGTGCGTAATAAACGCCCACACTAATTTCCCCCCCACGTGGAAGCGGCCATCCTGGCCGCAAGTCAAGGCGACGAAGACCGCCGCGTGAACGGTTTCATGCGGGAGACATGAACGACCTCGGTGCTGCGACAACGGCGGTCTGTGGCGGCGACAACAGGAGTCACGCGATAATTGACGGGTGATGTCTGCTCCAGGACGATGTAGGGCCCGATGAAACGCGGCTGGAACTTGTCGCACAAACCAGGCGTGCGAAGGGGCGTCAAGAGAAGTATTTCGTCACCAGGTCGGAAGGACACAACGCGATGGAGGGTGTCATAAATGATCTTCCGGTCGTGTTGCCTGGCCGCCGTGTTGACGCGAGCACGCTGGCGACACTGGGCGAGTCGTGAAAGGAATTCTTCGCTAGACGATGCAGATGGATTGACAGGAGCATCGAAGAAAGAAACGTCTAGAAGGGAAGTAGGCGACCGTCCGTAAACTAAGTAAAATGGCGAGTAGCCGGTGGTACGCTGAACGGCCGTGTTGTAGGCGAAAGTGACGAAAGGTAGAATTTTATCCCAATTCTTGTGATCAGGCTGAATATATACGGCGATCATGTCGGCAAGCGTGCGATGAAATCGCTCTGTCAAGCCGTTAGTCTGTGGATGGTAACTCGACGCTGTTTTGTGGGTGGTACCAGAGGCGCGCAGGACTTCGTTTAAAAGTTGCGAGAGAAAGACCTTTCCACGGTCGCTGAGCAGTACTCGAGGAGCACCATGGCGCAGAATTATAGCTTGAAGGACGAAGTCGGCAACCTCCGAAGCTGAGCCAGTGATCACTGATGTTGTCTCAGCGTAGCGCGTCAGGTGGTCGATGGCGGTCACTATCCACCGATTTCCAGCTGCAGTAACAGGAAGGGGCCCGTAAAGGTCGATACCAACAACCTCAAATGGTGCGTCAGGACACGGAATAGGCAGTAATTCGCCGGCAGGAGCAGAGGTTGGGAGTTTGCGACGCTGACACGGAGAACAGGAACCGACGTATCTCGCCACACTAGTAGAAAGGCCAGGCCAATAGTAACGGCTTCGAATGCGATCATAGGTTTTGTGGAAACCGAGATGGCCAGCAGTCATGTCATCGTGGAATGCTTTGAGGACATGGGCTCGAAGAGAGCGTGGTAGAACGGGCACCCAGCGTTGACCGTCAAGGTGGTAAATGCGCCGATACAGCACGTGATTGTTCAGCTTGAATTGTGCGAGTTGGCGTCGAAGCCGCGCGTTAGGTGGTCGAGAAGCGCCAGAGAGGTGGTCTATCATACGCCGACAATATGGGCCAGCCCTTTGGCGAAATGCAAATGTTTGATCGTCGTCCGGAGAAAGGCGGTCTATGGTGGCTAGAGAGGAAAACGGCGCAGAAGTGACATCCGAAGAGCTGCTTTGCGACGCAGTTGCCGAGGTGTCAAGTGGGTGCGCAGGAAGCGGGCAACGAGAAAGAGCGTCAGCATCTTGGTGTTTTTTGCCTGACTTATGAATAATGTCAAAGTCATATTCTTGCAGGCGGAGAACCCAGCGACCCAGCCGTCCAGTCAAGTTCTTGAGAGTGGAGAGCCAGCATAATGCGTGGTGGTCCGTAACAATTGTAAAATGACGCCCGTGCAAATAGGGACGAAACTTCTGTACGGACCAAACAATCGCCAGGCACTCCTGCTCAGTTATTGTATAGTTCTTCTCGGCATCGGTGAGTACGCGGCTGGCGTATGCAACGACTCTCTCGTGCGAAGAGTTGTTGCGTTGCAGAAGAATGGCACCGATGCCGTGGCCGCTAGCGTCTGTGTGCAAGAGAGTCGGTGCAGTCTCATCAAAATGGCAAAGCACAGGTTCAGACGTGAGGGCGCCCTTTAACATGCCAAAGGCTGCTTCACAATCTTGAGACCAGTGAAAGGGTACACCGGAAGCAAGTAGTTTGTGTAGTGGCGCAGCGATGGAGGCAAAGTTCCGTATAAAGCGACGGAAATAAGAAGCGAGGCCAAGGAAGCTTCGCAAGTCTTTAGGCTTTTCTGGGCGAGGGAAGCGAAGGACCGCAGCAATCTTGTCAGGGTCAGGACGTATGCCCTCCTTGCTCACGACATGCCCCAGGACCTTAATGGATCTGCTGGCGAAATGGCATTTCTTCGTGTTGAGCTGAAGACCAGCGTCGCCAAGGCACGTCAGAACTTCATCTAAGCGTTGCAGGTGCTGAGGAAACGTGGATGAAAAGACGACAATGTCATCCAGGTAGCAGAGGCAAGTTTTCCATTTCAGGCCACGCAGCACGGTATCAATCATGCGTTCAAAAGTCGCAGGTGCATTGCATAGCCCGAAAGGCATGACGTTGAATTCGTAAAGTCCATCAGGGGTGGCAAACGCTGTTTTTTCTTTATCGTCTTCGTGCATGGGAATTTGCCAATAGCCAGAACGCAGATCGAGGCTCGAAAAGTATTCTGCACCTTGTAGTGAATCAAGGGCGTCGTCAATGCGAGGCATAGGGTATACGTCCTTTCGAGTGATCTTATTGAGGGCCCGGTAATCGACGCAAAAACGCACGGAACCGTCTTTTTTTCGCACCAAAACAACCGGAGATGACCAAGGGCTAGCTGAGGGCCGGATGACCTTCTGTTGTAACATGTCCGCGACATTTTCTTCTATGATTTTCCGCTCGGCTAGGGACACGCGGTACGGGCGTCGGCGCACTATCGACGCTTCGTCTGTCTGAATGCGATGCGCTGCAGCTGTGGTTTGGCCCAGAGTCGACGAATGGACATCAAATAAATTTGCGTGTTTGTTCAACAAAGCAAGCAGCTGCTGCATATGTGAAGGTGGCAAGTCACTGCTGATGGCTGCAGTAAGGGCGGAGGGAGAAGCAGTAGCACAAGTAGAAGGGTCTTTGGAAGACATAGTCGTAAGGGGCACGACGCATACAGGCCCTGGGTCGGCCGCGCAAGCCACTGTGGTGCTTTGCGGAAGGAGAATTTTCTCCGATGTCGCGTTCGTGGCGGTGACAAGCGCCGAGCCATTGTGAAATCTAACCACACCTGGCGCAAAAGCGATGCCTTTATGAAGGCAACGGGAAGAGGGCAAGACCAAGACGTCACCATGGTCGATATCGGTCGACATAATGGTAATAATGCGCTGTCGGCCGGGAGGCAGTTCGGTATCTTCCGCAGCGAGCAGGCGCAACGGCGTGTACCTGTCTTCCCCAAGTAAGTAGTCAGTGTCCGTAAGATGGACGACACGTTGGCCACAACAAATAGCCGCGGAAGCAGAAGAGAGAAAATCCCACCCTAAAATAAGTTGATGAGCGCACGGGGACAGCACAGCTAATTGTATATGGTGCAGGATATCATCGATCAAAACACGGGCAGTGCAAAGAGCGGAAGGTCGAACAGGGTCTCCTTGGGCTGCAACTAGCGTCGGTCCATCGTATGGCGTCGTGACTTTTCTGAGACCGGAACATAAATCAGCGTGAATAACAGAAATTGTCGCACCTGTGTCCACCAAAGCATCGACGGGCACTCCTTGGACAAACACCGAGAGCATATTGGACGGGCGCGCTGGAGGAATATCAGTCCTGGTGTCGTATGCAGTTTGTCCTCCAAAAACTGCATCGCTTAGTTTTCCGGACGAATGTTAGAGTTGAGGGAGACGGGCCGTAGTGGTGACGTGGAGCGGCGGAACGGCGAAGGGGAGCGGCGTCTGGCTGAACGGTAAGTGCTTCGGTCTTCAGTCGATGCGGGCGGAGAAGTAGAGCGGAGCGGAGGCGAAGAGAAACGCCGGCGTTGGGAAGAGACTCCACCGGAAAAGTTGCGTTCGGAGATGTCGTATCCCCGACGCTCGTCCTGCTGGCGCTTGCGGCAGAAACGTGAAATATGGCCGCGATAGCCGCAGTAATAGCACGTGGGACGTGACGGACGCCATGGCGGATAGTACAGGGGGCTAGGTGATCCGGGAGTCAGTGCAGTAAAATGGGCTGATGAAAGCTCGGGCGGCATCGTCGAAATGTTTACTGGAGGCGCGGCAGCAACCGACGCGTACGTGCGCAGCGGCACCGTGGAGTTTACGTTGCCTGGAGGCGTGGCAGCAACTTCCGCGTACGTTGGCAGGGGACGAGAGACGGAGGGTTGCACGTGCGTGGAGCAGGTCAAGGACGCCAGTTCATCCCTGATGATGTCACGCAAGGCTGCGCTAGAAGGCGCGCTGGGGCACACGGATGGTGACGACAAGCCCATTGACTGTAATTCTTCGCGTATCATTGCTCGTATCACGACACGCAGATGTGGGTCCGCCGTAGAAGAATAGTCACCAACGTCCGGCTGAAGGCGAACAGACTCTAGTTCGTCCAGGCGCTGACACGTTGTAACAACGTCAGCGATTGTAGCGGGGTTCTTAATGGCAAGGGCATTGAAGGCGACTGATCTAATGCCTTTCAGAATGTGGCGCACTTTGTCTGACTCTGGCATAGATGAACTCATACGGCGGCAAAGCGCAAGAACATCCTCTATGTATGATGTGTAAGACTCGCCTGGCTGTTGTTGGCGAGTATCGAGGGTTTTCTTTGCGATGGTAGAACGAACGGCCGGTGTATATATATATATATATATATATATATATATAACCACCCAGATAGCGATTTACCCACCAGCACCCGGCACACAGGCAACCACGCCAAATGTGGGACAGTATCGGCAAGGAAAGCGTCGCTTTAAATTTCTTCACATTAAAAAACACAAATCACCTGATCGATCTAAGATCTCGTGTGTTGTGCATCGTTTATTTCGTGTATTATGTGTATTTCTCGTGTTCTCGAGTATCGTAAAGTTCACGTGTTTGCAGGCGGTTTTACGCATTTCTTTTTTCTATCGTTTCATCGTATCGCAAAGTCTTTCTGGATCTGTTTTCTCTGCCGATCGGAATGGGAGAGCTTGCAGTGGGATGAGAATAGATTCGGGTGGTTTGGCTACCCTCGGTCACTTTCGGTAATGTCAGCGTGGCAGGCCACACAACGATATCCAAAAGAGAAATGGCCCCAACACCAATTAAGGTAAGAAAAAAAAGAAAAAGAAAAAAAAAGCGGTGAGCCTTAGCGAGTGGGCTTCCGAGCGACAATTATCAATCTGCCGCATGTATGTTCGCCCTGTATTCGAATTCCGGTGTGTGTTGTTCTCTAGAACTCCTGCATATAAACTTCCCCCCCTTCTTCTTCTGGTGAGGCAGGCCTTGCGACAATGTTTAGGGCTACTTGAATTTGTAGTAAATAAAGTTTTACATCTCGAAGATAGCATCCCTTTTCTTGCTAGGCGTTTTCTGTTGTTAGCTCTACAATAATTTTTAAGGTATATGAATCCCCCATAAGGCGTTCACAAACAGTTTTTATCACCCAGCCGGATTTGTTTTTTGGCTTGTGCTGGCCGGAATTCTACACACCTCAAATCATTTTTCTACAAACTCTACTAGATCAGTTAAACCTCGAAATTTGGCAGGTGGCTCCTGTTTGCTGCAATATCAATTTCATTAAAGTTCAGTTCAATTATATATATTTTTAAATGCAGAGCTCACCGGCTGGCGCGCGATTTCACGACCCGCGCAGCCGTCAACGGCCATCCTGGTAACGAGGCTTATATCGATAAAAAAAACCCATTATGCACCTTTCACGAAATCGTCTCACATTACCGCTTGGAAAGAGGTGGTTCTCTCCTCCTCAACCATAACTAAACAAACCACAAGCTAGCACGTTCAGAATGCTACAAACCCACACGTACCCCACTCCGTGGTCGTTTAGCAGGATAGACCCTGATTTCCCGCAGTCGTGCCACAAATGCGGAGCCGATTCATGCTCTTTTGATCGTATGCTCTGGCTGTTCGGAGCCATAGAAAACTCTATACTTGCCACAAAGGAACAGTGGGAGGAATTCCTCAGAAGTGACCACCACAACATCCAGCTCCAGGCAGTCCAGAGGGACCACGACATATCGCAACGCGATTTCGCCTCCCGGTGCCATCGTGGGCGCTGCCACCGACTTGACCTGAGGGAGCCTTCGGCTCCCCCTGGCCACAGTTTCTCAAGACGAATTAAAGTTCTTGTCACCGTCACTAGCTTACCACATGCTAAGCCCTATCCGAAATGATTACTTTTCGCACATATGATCAAGTCAGTTATTGCCACTGAGGCTTCCCAAAATGAAGAAACGTGTTCAATTGAAACATTTTGTCCTATTCTCGATTGGTCGTTTTCTCTTCGCCTCCCAGACTTCATACCGATCTTTCTAGCAGAATTTCTAGCTGTAATTCTAGCCCTCCATAAACTAAATACTTCAGAGCGTTCAACAATGGTCGTGACAGATTTTCTGTGTTCGTGCTCCTCTCTCACTGCTTCTGTTGACTCCCGGCTTTTGCGAGCTTTCAAATCGTTAGGGCCCCCTTATTTATCTTTGATTAGATTCGTTTGGGTAGCAAAGCATAAGGGTCTCTGTCTAAACGAAATGGCAGATTCGTTGGCGAAAGCGTCCCTGAATGGCTTGGTTATTCAAATCCTGCCGGCATTAGGTTTCATCATATGGGCTAGATTTCGGAAACAAATGATGCTTCGTGAATTTCACATCCCTTCTTTAACAACCAACAGACGACAGAAGATCGATCTCGTGTGATGATATCGGTCACCCTTCTTTCCCTACAGTGAACAGCGTCCGCATAGCTCTGAGATCTTCGTCTTTCTGTCTTTACTTATTCCTACGCTGTAGTCTCAATGCAGCAATACCAGACTTACATTTTTACTCATATTTTAACGTCTTATACACAATGCGTTAGCTGAAACAAGGGGAAAGCAAGAATGGCATTCCGGGCTTCTCGTGCCCCTGCAAGCACATGCAGCCTATAGCTTGGAGGCTGGATTTTCCATTCTTCTTTCATCACGAGGCTCGGAGAGTGCTCGATCTCAACGATAACCGTGAAAAAAAGGCTTGAGAGTCATGTTAGATCCAATTACAAAAGGCCAAAATGATGGAAAATGAAATAGAAGGTTAAAGAATATGGCCCTGAAGCACCTTCAACAGAATGCCCTCTCTCGCTTTACCTCTTTCTCTGTGCGTGTTTATGGTTGTATGTGCGTGTTTGTCCGTGTGTGTGTGCGTGTGTGTGTGTGTGTGTGTGTGTGTGTGTGTGTGTGTGTGTGTGTGTGTGTGTGTGTGTGTGTGTGTGTGTGTGTGTGTGTGTGTGTGTGTGTGTGTGTGTGTGTGTGTGTGTGTGTGTGTGTGTGTGTGTGTGTGTGTGTGTGTGTGTGTGTGTGTGTGTGTGTGTGTGTGTGTGTGTGTGTGTGTGTGTGTGTGTGTGTGTGTGTGTGTGTGTGTGTGTGTGTGTGTGTGTGTGTGTGTGTGTGTGTGTGTGTGTGTGTGTGTGTGTGTGTGTGTGTGTGTGTGTGTGTGTGTGTGTGTGTGTGTGTGTGTGTGTGTGTTTTAATGACGTATTAGAGGTAGCCACCCACTAAATCAAGCGAGCCAGGCCGCTTGCAAAGCCGAAGTAGATTAACGTGACTAGGTGACCGGGGTTTTCGAGAATGTCGTTTTGTAACGATTTAATTTGGCGATGGAGGAAAGTATTCTTGATGTGTCGATGAAGATTGAAAGTGGGACTGTGTAAAATGAGATGCTGCAAGTTGGCTTCACCTACCAATTGCAGAAGGTACGTATTCGGGGGGCCGACGTGTCAATGCTCTTCTTTAAAAAAGATTAAATTATGGTGTTTTAGGCGCCAAACCCACTATATGATTATGAGGCACGCCGTAGTGGGGGCTCCGGATTATATTTGGATCACTAGGGGTATTTTAAAGTGCACCTAAATCAAAGTAAACGGGTGTTTTCTGCATTTCGCCCACATCAAAATGCTGTCGCCGTGGAATACCGTTCTTTCTGTCAGCGAACGTCTGCAATTTGTGCATTATGTCAGGGGTAGTGTCTGTGTTGGCACGTACATTGTTTATGAATATTTCCGAGGATCGGCTGAGGGTGAGACCCCTAAAGATTTGAGAAGCGGCATGTTTGAGTCTCTCCCCGTCAATGTACTTGAGGAAGCGGCGTACTTGTGCCATTTTAAGATTAGAGTTAGGCGGTGGTAAATCTTCACAGGGGTGGTCATCGATATCAACAGACCCACGCTGAAGAACTTGGACATAATAAGGTGGAACTCCACATTGTGAGATGGCAAGACCATGCCCCACCTCGTTACAAAATGGCACTTTCCTTACCGCTATCCATATGAACCTGATAACTGGCCTTTTCACGACAAAACCATCACTGAGCCACCATTCGGGCGACTCCCCCTTATTTTATGAAACAGCTTTTATTCCCTTTACCCCTTTCCCCAGTACAGGGTAGCAAGCCGGTATTTACACAGGCTAACCTCCTTGTCTTTCCTTTTTCTTTCGCTCTCTCTCGCTTCCCCACACGACAGCTGTGTCCAAATTCCGCCTGACTTCACCCATTTCCGGTTTGATGCCGCAGTAAAAAAGCGGAAAGCGAAGCAGATATAAAGTCACCTCATGGCACCAAGAAAGGTATGTTTGGGCTATTTATAGCCGAACTGCTCAACAATGATGCAACTGAGGTCATGGACTGAGAGCGGGCACTCATATCCACCGTCTGTCTAAAATGCGTTCAAGAGGAAACCTTCTAACGCCATGGTAGCTCAGTGGCTATTATGTTGCTGAGCTCTAGGTAGCGGGTTCGATCCCGGCATTGACGGTAGTAGTATTTCCGAGGGGGCGAAATGCAAAAACATCGCCCACTTCTAAGTGGAAGTGCAGAAACACTATGGTGGGAAAAAATATCCTGTAGTTCATGTGTCGAAAAGGAAAACCTAACAATTTTTTTTATTTAGCCTATAGCATAAAGAATCTTTCTCCTTCATTAAGGATACGTGGCACCGCAATCGCAAATGTTAAGCTTGCTTTGAAACCAAGCAACTAAAAAGCTCAGAACGAAAAGTTGGCCAAAGAAAAAAAGTGTGAGGCTACCCTGAACATCACCATTTGATGCGCGCGTGCTATGGCCATTCTCCTCGGGCCGGAGATGTGCCTTCAATTATTTCTGCGTCCCAACATTCCACAAAGATGGCTTAACCGCCTATATAAAAAAAGCACGATCAACATCAAAATCTGTATTTACAGCACATAGAAGCAATTTGAGTGAACATAAGTACGTTGAATTAACACCAAAAATCACGCTTGAAATCGGTTGTACTTGGCCACACGTAGTGACCTCGCTACGGTGGCTTGGAACGTCCTTCGTCAGCCTCAAGACTCCATGCTCGAACTACAACAAGCGACGAATGCGACCATGGTACCAGAGACGAAAGTTTGCGGATAGGCCGCTGGTCACCAAGGCAGCGACGACGCTGAGGTCAAGCTTCTCGGCATACAAACAACACCGAGGCCGTGGTGAAACAAGTCACTGGAGTGCGCCTGCTGCTGCTCTGGTGCGATGACCGGGACTTGGTGAAGCAGACAGAATGTTGGACAGAACTAAAATGGCACCAACTGACCGGCGCATCCTGCCACTGTTGGCTGGCCTGCGACGGCTACAACAGAGTACTCCTGGTGACTCTGAAAGGAGGCGACCTGCCAAGAGAGAAAAGATCATGTCTGACTGAAGTGCAAAGGAAATAGTTGTCGGCTTCTTCATATGCTCATTGTGACTCACACAGATGCAAAAAAGAGAACTGAAAAAACAAGCAAGAGAGGAAGCTACACTGATCATACCATAATTTCAGTGTGGTATGCAGAAATAACTCTTATAGAACACGTCTGCCTGCCGAGACTTACTGTTGCACCAAATGCATTTATTGACGGAAATCGTGAGTTTTAAAGGTATCAACACTCATCACAAGCATCTAACAGAATAATTCTACCATTAGGACCTTGAATATCTGGCTGCTTGTTTTCTTCTTCAGATGATTATCTTCTTCGTTACCTTTTCAGACAAGATTTCTAGACTTCTAGAATATTGCGGTAGGCAAAAAAATGGCTTCCTCCCGCCAAGAAAACTCCTAATTTGCTTAATTTTTATATTGTTACAGAATGCGCGCTTCGAGCAAAGCCCATTCTTCCGGCATCGCACGCCGTCATTGACGTGTGATCGAAATTCCCATATACGTTTGCTGTTTCCATCCTTTACATGCGCTATAGGGGATTCAACTACTGTTGAGAGTCGGCGTAAGCCTGACATTGCGAAGGGCATGCGATTCATTGAATTAGTTTAAAAACGCACAATTATCCATCAACGCCTTTCAGCGGACTTAAGCGACGGCTTCTGTTATCTTTTAGACAGGACGGTTTACCACACTTTCGTGGTAATTATCGCATACAGTATTATCGCATTTGCGCCGTATAGTAAAGTATTGTAGAAGCAACATCATGTAGCTGTATGACAGAATGGGCTGTTCACGTCCACTTCAGTGACTTTACTCCTCCGGTAAACCAAAACACTTCTTTAGTCTGCTGAAAGCGATACTATAACGCTATGAGTGCTACCAGAGTCCTTGAATACTTTTAAAAGCGAAGCTCTTCTTTGTGAACCTAGCCGGGTTTCCGTGACCGTGGGTCCTGCGTGGCTGTGCTCTTGCCGAATGGGCCAACCAAACACAGCGGAGAACGTGCGATATCACAGTCACCGCCGCTGGATTCCTTGCACCACCCCCAGATGGCGCTCACCTCCGCGCATTCGCGGCGGTGGTGGCGGCGGGCGTGCGGGAAAAAATAACCATGAAAACGCCAGGAATCCCCGTGGTCTTCATCTTCAACAGTTGCACCACCACTACACGGCGCTCGCCTTCGCACATCTTCGCCATACTAAAGCATACAGCGTTATGGGGATACCATAGCTAAGAGGTGCTCCGGAGTATGTGGAAAGGTGTAATGGTTCCAAGGCTTACATTTGGAAATGCGGTTGTGTGCTTGAAGTCAGGGTGATGAAGTCAAGCTGTGCAGGGTGATATGGGCTGGCCAAATTTTGAAGTAAGTGAGGCTTAGAGTAAAATTGATTTTTAAGAACGACTGAGGAATATGGAAGAAAGTATATGGGGTGCATAAGGGTGTTCAGGTATTTGTACAGGCCAAACATTGACTCACAGCGGAGGAAAATAACTGGGAAGCTTACCAGCAAGTATGCGACCGGTATGGTCACAACACGGCAACGAAGAACGTCAAACGCAAAGTGAGAGAGGCTGAGACAATGTCATTGGTGGCGGCAATGGAAAAGAAACCTGACTAACTCAAGAGAAAAAAAAATGAAATCAGGGCCGAAACAATTTATGATAAGTTGAAGGGAATCTCCTTACTTTTAGAAGCGAGATCAGGATGCCTTAGAACGCGTAGTAATAAAGCGAGGTACACCAAGGATGAAGACGCATGTGCTTGCTGCGGTAAAGCTGGAGAAACGATCGAACATGTTTTATTGGGAATGTGAACGAATCTATCCAGCTACCTATCAAGGCTCCTCTGACCTGCTTGAAGCCCTTGGGTTCAGGGATAGCAGGCGGAAGTAAACATGTCCGCTATAGAGATTACTAAGAGCCGGTTGGAGGTTTAGTGGCAGAAAAGTAGTGAGACCACAAACAACGGAGGTGTACAGAAACGTAATATAGTTCCCAGTAACGGTTCAAGAAGCTTGATGTTTGTAACTCCTTGTATTTGTGTTTTCTTAAAAATTAAAGGTAGGCCATTAGGAAAAAAATAAAAAGAGCTTGGTGTCGCAACCCACCACCCCTTTTCAAAGGGGACGCTCAAAGCATCCATCCTCGTGCATCCGCGGCAGCGGCGGTGGAATTGCAATAGACTCTCTACAATCCTGAATAAAGCCTTCCGTGTGCTTCGTGTTCCGACTCTTTATGCATTCACCCAAATCGTCGCTGTATGCAGATTCGAACTCGTTGGATCTGCTGCTTTTTTGTCCATATTGCCACGACGAGCCTCTGTCTGGCCACGTAGGCCACACCAGAACCCTTGCTAGAGGGCGAAAATCGTACTATTGGCCTAAACTCGCCACTTGTGTTAAACGGTATGTCTAAGGCGGTCGTGAGTTCCAGCGCTGGAAGTCGCCAGCTGGGCAGCCTGCGGGATTACTGAAACCCATTGACCCATCATCCACGAACATTTGACAAAGTCGGAATGGATCTCTTGGGCCGGTTTTCTCGGTCATCTTCGGGGATCAAATGGATAATCATTGCCACAAATTATTTAAAGCGCTATACTTAAGCAAAGGCTCTGCCTTGGGGCACTGCGTCCGAGGTTGCGGAATTTTTTGTGGACAACATTTTATTGAGACATGGCGCACCTTTGTGCTTCATTATCGACTGAGGAACGGCATTTACGGCAGGGCTCATTCAAGACGTTTTCCATTTAACTTACACGACGCATCGAAAGACGACTGCCTATCACCCGCAGACAAATGGCCTAACCGAAACGCTCAACAAAACGATGACTGACACGCCATCTATGTACGTAGACGTAAAGCACAAAACGTGGGATGAAGTACTTTCGTACGTAACGTTTGCGTACAACACCGCTACGCAAGAGACCACACGCTCCACGCCGTTGTGCCTTATATACGGTTGTGAAGTCCAGACCATCCTTGAAGTAATGCTTCCATGCGACAGCTCTGATCTTCTTGACCAAGACGCTGAGCTCTTCGTATACAGCCAACCGAGGAAGCACGCCAACTGGCTGGCACGAACCTAAAGGAGCAACGGTTCGGGTTCTGGTCTGGACTCCTGTTCGCTGCAAAGGCCTATCCAAGAAACTGAGCCGGTAAGTGACGTCAATTACGAGGTTCTTCCTGACGGCAGCCAACCAACTCGACGTCGAAAGACAGTACACGAGATTGTGCACGTTGTGCGGCTGAAACCATACCGCGCTCCATAACCACCATAGTTTGTGGACCTTGTCGTTCTTTCGGTATTATTTATTTTTGTCATAGATAATCATTGTCTCAGCGGCCTTACCGTTCGTTCTATGACTGAGTGTCAGCAAGCGTTTGTGTGGGCATGTGTCTTTGTGCGTGTACTTCTACGGTCGCCCTGTATATTGTGTGTGCTGCTTTTCGCATCGAGTCGATGCTCTTCCGAGGGGAGATAATATTGCCACACCTTGCAACAGGCGGCGCTTAATTAGAAAGCACACGAATACGCGCGCCAGTCTGTGCGCCTTGCGCCGGCTCCTGCTTTCACGGGCGCCAGTGAAGAAGCAGACGAAGACCCTCCAATGCACGTGTGGGCGCTTGAGTTTTCCGTGTACTTAACGGTTAGAGACTCGGGCTCAACGCTTAAGCTCTGCTGCCAATATCAAAGCATCAAAGGGCCTTGGTACTATTGATTTTGGGAAAATCGTTTATGATGTGAAACAATGCTGTTGGCAGAGCTTTTTGGACATGCAGACCAATGCCTTATAACTTAACCAAGGCGATAAAAGTTCAGGACATAATAAATACAGTTAAATGCGTATAAAATGTCTATACTTTGTTTTCCTGTAATTTAAAAGGGAGCTTAGGAGAGGCCACGTTAAACTTTCCATCATATAACAGAAAAGCGACGAAATAAGTGGCTACTGCCGGCAGAATAGGTATCGTATCTTCTTAAATATCACCCTCCGTGGCAGCTCAGTGTCTATGGCGTTCCGCTTCCGAGGACGAGTATGTGGTTTCAATGCCGGTCAGGGCAGCCACATTCCTAAAGAGGTAGAAGGTGAAAATGCTGGTGTACCACGTACACAGCGCACGTTCAGGATCCTCACTAGTGGACATGAACCAAAGACCTCCACTGTGGCATACCTAACTTTGAGGTCGTGGCTTTTGCACGTATTCCAGAATTTATTACAATATAGTTTTTTTTTATTTTCGCAATTATCATTGGGCATAATACGTAAAATGCATAAGTGCAAAATTTTGCACATCCCACGCACTGTGGCAATCAAAGTAAACGAAGCTTTCTGGGCTGTTTGCTTTGATTGACGACAATTGGCGCTGATGTTGACGGCCAGTGTTTAAGTTCTTCCGCATTTATTGCAATACGAGAGTGGTGAATTGATACCAAGCGTTACCTTGCGTGTATCACTTGTGTTTGTCTACCTTGTACACAGAACACACAGCGACAGGTGTTTTCTTGAAGCGTTGTTGTGCGCCATTGTTCATAGCCTGCACTGGCATTGCCTCACACGGTGCATGGCATTGTGGCAGAAGTGGGAAACTTTAGATTTTAGGGCTCTCCATGCTAAATGCGCAATTTGATTCTCAGACACATGATGGGGCAGCTCTGGAATAATTTTCACCACCTGGGACTATTGAACGTGCCCTTAAATCTGATGGCAAACGCGTTGTCGCATTTCGCCCAGGTTGAAATGCGGCTGCCGCTGTCGCTTTGCATGAACACGCGACCTCGAGCAACTTCATAGCCACAAATCTACCACGGCGGGTACAGAAGTGTCGATTTGATAGGTGACCGCTTCCGTAGTATGATATACAGGATGTTTCAGTTAACTTGGGCGAAATATTTAAAGTATGCAAATGCTACATAGCTGTGCAGAACCAAGGTAATGTTTCCCGTCGCTTGGAGTTAAACAGTGCAATTTTTTTGCTTTCCGCCTAATTAGATAATTAGTCCTAATTATTTATTCAACCTAATTATTATAATTAGATGAAAAGTGTCAATGAGAAAATCGTAGAACAACATGACAAACTCCTGACACAGCTTTCTGTTGCTCAATACGTGCTACCTAAAAGTGTTTTTCCGAGCATGGAAGAAGCTCCTCACGCCTCCTCGATCATTCTATGTACACCTCCCCTCTAGCCTGTTGCGCGTTAGAACAAAGGTAAGCGCTGCAGCTTGTGCAATGCTTTTGCGGGGGGCTCACGGATAATTAGAGCAATCGAGAGGATATTGTGGCAACTCAATGGAAAGGTCCAAACGAGTTTCTCAAGCCTTCTGTTCCCTCTGCCGCGCTCCTGGTATGCATATACACGCTCTGAACCACCTCCCGACGTGGCGTGACAGACAGCAGTAGCAGCAGTAGCAAGCAGCAATCGCCGCAGTAAGCAGCAGCAGAAAGCAATCAAGAAGAAGAAGCAGCAGCAGTGGAAAAGTCAAATTTAGAGGCAAACAAATTAAGCTTTGCTTTGAAAGTAATGTGGGCATTCGGAGCCTGCACCATCAACAGCTGTTTGGCAGAACTCTTTTGTTGGGAACTCGGTGGCTTGGAATATCTAAAACTTGCCACACTGGGACAATGAAGGTTCAATGAATAGGTTCATTGGGATTCCTGCACCGTAATTTCAGTCAGTTACCGGATAACTTATGTTCCTACTTTACTTGATTACGATTGCATGTCTTAGGATCCGTACGTGGCGGATCTCACAAAACAAGTCAAAATAGTGCAGAATAGTGCAGCTAGGTTTGTTATTAATAATTATAGTAGAACGTTAAGAATGACAGAAAGTAAAATTAAATTATCGTGGCCAGCATTAAAAGACCGACGAAAAAATGTCAGGTTGAAATTTTCTCACGCTGTTTAATATTCTAAAACAGGGATTGAGAGAGAAAGATATATGAAGTCGTCTACTTATATGTCGATGAGAGACGACCATGCTCTCAAAGTCCGCGAATTCCCTTTCAGGGGTGACATTTTTCGCTATTCTTTTTTTTGTTCAATGTATAGGATAATGGAAAGCTCTTTCGATTGACAAGAGTAGTATTGAAAACAACAATGCTTTTTATCGCGCTTAAGGTATGTGATCACTTGTTTATTCCTTTACAATGTAACCACTACCCGCCGCGGTGGCTCAGTTAGCTAAGGCGTTGCGTTGCTGAGCATGAGGTCGTGGGTTCGAATCCCGGCCGCGGCGCACGCATTTCGATGGAGGCGAAATGCAAAAACGCCCGTTTGCTTGCATTGTAGTGCACGTTAAAGAACCCCACGTGGTCCAAATTAATCCGGAGCCCTCCACTACAGCCGTGCCGTATGTTTTACGTTGGCACGTAAAACCCAAGCAAAAAGGAGTTACAATGTAACCCTCCTGCTGTAATGCCCGCATGGGCGAAGCAGGTATGCCATAAATGAAATGAATAAAGGGTCCATGCTGGTGTCGGCCAGTGCGAGAAAGTGTTCTACCCAAGGTGACTTGCAGATCATCTTATCAGCATCGCGTCAGCGACGGGGTAAACTGTACATAGCCTTAAAAGGAAGGTCTCGCAATGAGTTAGCTCCTATTTCCACATAGATATGCATGCGAAGCACGCGCTAATAAGAAACCCACCAATGAATCGATTACACCAACCTATATTTAGTTTAGGAGAGAAAACTAAGTTGCACCAAATTTTGGAAGGAGACTTTAGATTGGAGCGTGATGTTTCACAAGAAATCACAACTGGTAAATTAAAAAAATATTGTTCACGAAGTTTGGCACTCCAAACTCCACGCAAAATATACAATTCTGCAAATTGCTTCCTTTAAACCGTCTCAAGCTAACGGAGCCTACGCAAAGTTGCTCACTTGTTTACAGGGGTTTTGCAAAAGCCCTACACACAAGTTAGTGTTATACTTCAAAGCGATATGTTATGTATCATTCACCTCTTTGACCCCCTTCTCTATATTCTTCTTTCTTTCTGGCGTTTTACGTGCCAAAACCATATCTGATTATGAGGCATGCCGTAGTGGGGGGCTCCGGATTGAGTTTTACCATCTGAAGTTCTTTAACGTGCACTACAACGCAAGCACGCGGGTGTTTTTGCATTTCGCCTCCATTGAGATGTGGTCGCTTCTTGGCCTTTTGGCTAAGATGAAAGTGTTTCACTGTCAAACACAAGATAGGCCAGTGGGCACGACTAACCTCCGTTCCGATCTTGTTCTTTGGAGGGGCGAGGAGGCGATCATCGTCGACATCACCTGCCCGTTTGACAACCGGCCTGCAGCCCTGAACGAGGCTGGCCAGAAGAAGGAGAAGTGCCATCCCGTCCAGGGGTACCTGCTGCGGAAGTTCCAGACGGTGTCCGTGGAGGCGATCGTCGTCGGTGCGCTCGGATCCAGGGACCCCAGGAACGACCGCAGCATCTGGAAACCTGTACGTCGAGCACATCACCGCCAAGTGAATAAAAACTTCACTAAACAGTCACACACTACACTAACATACACCTCCATGCGAGTTGAAAAACTTCCAACAAATATTTAAGACGGGCTAAACTAACACGCACCTTCAGTGCCTGCCCCAAAAAACAAACATCACATCTCAAGTGTCTTGGGTCATTCATTATCAGTTCTTTTTGGAAGAAAAATGTTGCAAACATTTTTCTAAAAATCTCTTCTCTATATTACACCTCTTACTATTTTTACTGTAGCGGCGGTGTAAATCGTGTCGCCAGTGAAAAGTAAGGCAGTTACGATGGATGTCGGCAGCCTTTCCCTGTTCACTTCCCTATTCGAAATAAATTATTACTGTTACTCTTAGCCTTAGTAGTCGGATGCATAAGATTGCGGCATATACAAACCTTAGATTACTTTGTGGTATTGAGTTACGAACCTGATGCATTTCTTTTTTTTTAATTTTCAATTACCTGCAACATAAAAAATTGAATGTTGATAGTGGAAATATTTTCTAACAATACACGTTTATTTGTACTCTCTCTTTACGTTAACACCTTTCGCTGTGAAAGCTAAACGGCTCCAAATTAGGCGCTAATAAATGTAGCCTACGTGGCCATATCCATGTCCCAGCATCGATATGGTATTTACAACAGTCGCCATAGTCCCACCATTGAAGGAGTAGCACACCCGGCGTATGCGGCTTTTGATAAAACTTCCACAAATTGAAATGATATGAATGGAGTCTACTGCTGTCCTTCGGCATTCTTGTTGCATTGCAATCTGGCTCACCTCGTGTTTAGCCTCCAAAAGCAGCTGCATGGAGATGGCATGCCGTCCATGTGGCTGTTACACTCGGCCTTAATGCAATACATCGTTGTCAGCCGACAGGACAGCGTGTCGTGGGCATGGATTTGCGGCATGTTGCCCAAGGCGCCAAGTCGATACACCAGCGAAGCCACGCCGCCGCACTCCAGGGCCAGGCGAATTCGGCTCAGGCCAGTTCCCACTCCACGTGCCATCAACTCCGTCAAACTGCATGGACAACACACGACGAGAATGAACGAAATGTTATGCGCTTTTGCTGCGCGACAATTTCCAGAAGACTTCGCGTATTGAAATGAAGACTTCCCCGTTTCATTAAAAGCAAACGTCACCTTCTGAATCAAGACAATGATGGGACTTGTCATCCTTCATCCGGGAAAAACAAGAATAGTCAATGTCTCTCTACCTAGTTGTGTTTCTTTTTTATCATGCATACCCAAAATGATTCGAAGGAGGTCTTTATAGGAATCTCGAGCTCTGAGCTTGGCTTCTATGGCAAACAGCTAATGCTCATTGCACTTTAACTATGTGGGCAGTGCTATTCAATGAAAAGCACTATAAGTTAAAGTAGTCCCTGCTGCTTTTAAACGTACCTTGCATTTCTGCAGCTCTACTTATTCATTGTCTGACTTAAATGCTGCATACATGAATTCTTGCATATAACATGAAATTATAATCACAAATTTCCCAATACGATAAGCATCGATCCGCTTGAATAATCATCAAAATCAATAGCTAAATAAAACATGAGTGCTTGGTCAGCTGAGATTTTATTACAATTATAGCAACTGATTGCTGAATAGTGAAAAAAGAACTTTCTTTCTCTCTTTTTCTTCAATAATTCGCTGATTATGTTTATATAAAAGCAAGTAGTCTAGGGACCCCTTTTACAACTCCTGTGAGAGCATTCGGGTTCCATCTTTATACAATACCAATGTGAAATAATTCGTGTAATAAGAAACTAGTGAACTTGTTACACATACTTTGAACATCATCACGTCTTAATGTTTTAGATCCCGCATACCGCCACCATGCTGTGCGTACTTCTGTACACTAAAGGGTCCGCATGGATAGTATGTGAAGGTAAAGCTTGAAATGGAACAAGTGGCACGAACCGAAAGATAGAAGAAAGAAAAGAAGCAGATGGCGTTCTCCAGCACGGCTGAACAGTGTATCACAATATCACTTAGAGGAAAGTGGCGTTTAGCGCATAGCTGGAACTTCAGGTACCGCCGCGAAGTACAGGCTTTTGCCATCTACTCCGATTTCTTCGTTCAAATACCGTAGATGTGAAACGGAGAAGTGCTGTTGCTAGACAACATCTAACTCGATCATTTTCGAAGGAAATAACTTCCTTTTAGGGGAAAAATATTAATTCCATCGAACTGTGGTAGCAGAATCTTGATTTCAGGTCTATTAGTTCCTACAAACAGTGCCACAAATCGCTGTATTTCAAAAAAATGAACCAAGAAGCTTGCAAAGTCATAATTCTACAGCAAAAACATCTCTGTTCAGTGAGCTACGTATTCTTGATCATCGTAAATAGGCAAATGTGTCATGCGAGCCGACAGCTCAGGAAAACGTTTTTTTCAATATGGATGAGGGTGTTACAAAATGCCTATTCTGAAAATAGTAATACCTTTATGAGCACTGTGTATTACCTGATTTTTGTCCGAGTTCGATGACTGAATAGGAACAGGTTACAAAGCTTTTGTGATATCGCTTTTATTTCTCATTTATTACAGTTGTAAGGTCGATGCTTTTTTTTGCGACATTAAACTTTCTTTTTGTCTCAAGAAAGAAGGATTGCAGCAATGTATACCACCGACACTGCGAAGCAAATAAAATGACTTATCGTGACGCAGCTGCTCATCATCCTCAATAAAGCCAGGCAGACTAGTCAACCATAGTCAAAGCGTCGGCAATATATGACGCTGAACAAGGTTGCAGAGCGGTAAACGTAGCGAAGTGGAAACGCGAGCGGAGACCGCGTAAACTCGCCCTAAACAATACTTATTGATGCGAAAGCATCAAATGGCCCAATGTGCGAGATAGCCGGCGGCGTCTGTAGCAGCGAAAGGGCACCTGAATTCCCATTGGCTGTGCCGCCACGTCACGTGCAACCGTCGAGGGAGCAGAGCGGGCGAAAGGGTACACCTGCTGCCTCGCTAGCGCTCCAGCTGTTGCGTGAGGGAGAGGACACAGCCGCGACGCCACGTTACTCTCGCTCTCGGAAGCCGGCGCGCGTTCCGTACCTCTCTCTCTCACCCCCACTGGGCTTAGCTGCTGCGCGCGCCCGCCGGCTTTGGTGGCTGCTGCTGCTTGCTTGCTCGGGTAGCACGTACCGCTGTCGCACATTACTCCAGCGCAAAAGTCGAAGGACTGCTCAGCGGCGTTCTTGCACAGGTGAGTGACTGTGCTTGTGAAATGTAGCCTGTGAAGCTTCGTGAACTCCAGTGTACATACTTTGCGTACGTTGGCTGGTCCGCGTCGAACTTGCCTGCTGCGGCGCGGTGCACGCTTGCGCCCTGAAAGCTGGGATAGTAAAGATGTCTTCTGCCTTCCGCTGCGCAGCGTTTCGTACTGCACAGACATCGCTCGTGTTCGAGTACGTGTTCGAGCACCCGACGGACCCGCAACGCGTCGGCATTCTTGGAACAGCTCAAATCACGTGCACAACGATAAAGCACATCACGAGAGACTCCCTTCGAATTGAAAATGCTGAGGGAGCGATGCACCTGAGCGTCTATAGGCGAAACTGAGACATCAGCAGTCGTGTACGGTTCCGGTACTTTCGCCATTTCCGCATCACTACCGCGAGGCGCATGTGTCATCTGTTTAGTCGCTGTGTAAAGCCTGTTAATAAGAAAATGAGAAAATTACCACCCTGCGACTTCGCCAAGATTGCATTCATAGGATATGCTATGCATTTATAGCCCGTTTAGCCCAAGGGAAATTTCGTTACAGTTGGCCTCTTAGTGTCGTTCTGATTTTTTTTCTGCTTCTTTTTAAGCTTTGTGGAGTGACTGTCTCTCATGTCTACTCGAGTTTTAGATTAAAACACGATGAACCTAGCCACAAAGCTGGAGAGTAAAACATGTCAAAGAAATAGAAAGGGACCATAAATATATATTTAATTTTATGCGGTTTTCTACAGCTCCAGTTCCGGCCAGATGCGCGATACCATGGTTGCATGAAGAAATTCATAGAAGACTCGGCATTGTAGAGGGTCACAGAACAGCGTTGGCTGGGTGAAAGGGCTTACCTTGCTAAATTGTTCTTCCTTGTTTTTATATTATTTTGTTCTTTGTTATTGTTTTAAATACCGCTATTTTTTCCCACACGCTTAACGTGCTCTTTCCGCACACGAACTTGCTCGTTCGGGACACAAAGAAATTGCTGTTCTTCGTCTTTCTGGGGTTTTACGTGCCAAAACCAGTTCTGAATATGAGGCATGCCGTAGTGGAGGGCGCCGGATCAATTTTGACCACCTGGGGTTCTTTAACGTGAACTACCACGCAAGCACACGGGCGTTTTTCCATTTCGCCTCCATCGAAATGCGGCCGCCGCGGCCGGGATTCGATCCATCGATAAAGAAATAACTGGCCTCAGTATATAACGTCTCTTTCGAAAGATACCAGGCTAACAGACTTGTTATTGAAGCGGTCACTGCTGGCCTTCTGCGTTTCTGCTGAACTCGACGTTGGCTTACCTCGCATGCAGGAGGGTGTAGTGACCAGGTGGCACGTCATCTGTGTCACTGTTACTCTCGGCTTTCGTCAACCAGTACGTCAGCGTGTCGCACAGGTGGATGGGCGGCTTGCAGCCCAAGACACCGATGCGGCACTTGGGAGAGGCAAGTGCACAGCACTCCATGCCCTGGCGAATCCCTTTCACGCCAGCGTCGACTCCACGCGTAATCAACTCGTCCGAACTGCGTTGGCAATATACGACTTAAATGAACGATTTCTTTGAAACGCGCTTGAAACGACATGTTTTTAAATGCGCGACTGCGCTTCAATGCAGATTCACAGTGCACTGTCCTGTGCCACAGTTGGCAGCATCTTGATTACGTCTCCTATTATTTCAAATAAATTATGGAGTTTTACGTGACAAAACCGCGATCTACTATGAGACGCGCCGTAGTGGGCGACTCCGGAATAATTTGGACCACCTGGGGTTCTTTAACGCGCGCCTAAATCTAAGTACACGGGTGTTTTCGCATTTCGCTCCCATCGAAATGCGATACGCCTCCTATTTCGTTTTTATTTATTTTTTACAGGGGAACTTATATACAGCCTCTTATAATCGAATGTTGACCACGTGGAACAGTGAGGTCGCACAAAAGGCGCCTTCTTTAACAAGGAAAGTCTCAATATTCCCATGTTCTTTTTTTCTTTTTGTGCTTTTATTTCCCTCCTGCCGCTTGTGGGCAGCCATATTGTACACGGAATCGTAAATTGTGCATGTTCTAACAATATTTTGTTTTCTTTCCATACGGTGAAATAAACATCTCCAACCATGTATTTTGGTATAAATTGTGTCGCTAATAAAGGTGCATGAAGGCAATTGTATCGATTAATACACAAGAACTCATTTTCAAGCACTAAAATAAATTTAAAAGGAAACATTGGTATATCTTATTTGTCCTGAGACTGGCAATTAGATATGTATTGAATGCTTAACCAAAGCCACCAAAGCTCGAATACACGAATATACATAGTGGGTGCTATTCTTTAATTAGGTCTGGTAGACGTACAAGCACCTATTGATTTACAGGTTCTCCTTGGTACATGTATGCCCTCTTTTTCTCTGTTTCTTACGGCTTTCTTTTCCTTTGTGATACCATCAAAAAATAAATGCGTCTTCGGCGGGCTATGCCTTCTTTCCCACATTAAGTGAATATGAACTCATTTTTTTCGAGGGGCGTTTAGAATTAAAGGTGCCTTGTGCAGCAATGCTGTATGCAATGTACAAGCAGAGTTGTCAGGATTGCTTATCCTCTTTTACTCGTAACCTCGGTGTAAAAGTGTACTCTTTAGGCGGGGACACTTCTCGGCTTGATTGGTAGACGCGTCCTACGCAGTGCCTTAAGAAGTGCATATTACGGATACATGAATTGACAATGTCGCTGTCTGAACATTGTGGCTGTCTGGAACATGGCCGCAACTGTGAAATGCGTGCGATTACCCACTCATTAGTATTTTCTGACCAGACTTTATTATTGTACTGCGAGAACAGCTTATTTATTGCTTACAAACAAAAAAATGTGGTAGCTTAAAGCGTTGCGCCGTGCACTAGCTTGACCATCAATCGCGCTGCTACGCAACAGCTATACAGCTATGTAGCTATGTAGCAACAGCTATACCTTCTTTGTAGGTCACTATAAAAAATAAGTCTTTTCATTTCTCGCACAAGACAACCAAAGCCGTTAAATGACATCTCCCCCGCCGTATCGACATAAAGTTATTCCGGCCTTTTTACTGAGGCTGTTCGCAGTGGTCCTAGTACTTGGTTCATATAACAAGAATTTTTTTTTACCTGCATATCGGCAGGCCTCCTGTGTTGACCACCATCTGGTGCTGGGATTTTTGCACGGTGCCTAGTGCCTGCGTTGTACTGCGATGACGCAGGGCATCCTTGACGTCCATCTCAACGAGCAGGTCGCACTCGGGCCTTGGGAACAGTCTCCTCCGGCGTCCTGCGCCGCTGTCACAAGCCCGTTTGTCTACCTCGTTCCAAGGCTCGACCACGATATTCCGGTTCTTTGGGTGGATGTAGTTGATGGCCACGCAGCTTGACATGTCTTTCGCCGCCTGCGGTCGCGGAACCAGTAGAGTCGACGAATGCGTCTTGCGGGATGGCGGCGGTTCTGGGAAGCTGGGTGCGCAGCCACGGAGTAAGTTAATTCTACTGCCACTGCCACTGGATACATCGACGCTCATAGCTGGAAGTCGGACGAATCCTTTTTTCTCCGGCATGCTGCAATATGTCACGAAGCGTTGCGCGTTCGAAAGCTCGAGCAATATTTTCCAATGCCAAATCGAGCTCTCGCGCCAGCGCACGAGCGCGTGGCCCAAGTGTCGTTCTTCTTTTTCCTTTACTCCATATCAAGACTTCTGCTACTACCCTCCACACACAAACACCACCCTTTCTCTGGTATCTCCTCGGGCCTTAGCCTAAGGCACGTTTAAGTTTGCATGCAAGTTATGGAATAAAACGTTGCAGTGAGAGAGAGAGTGGGACGGGGGGATAATAACCATTTTTTTATTCAACATTCTTGTCCACTGCCTTATGATTCCAATGCTGCACAGATGTGGGAAACCAGGGTTTCATAACAGAACCTAGAAGGCAAAGCATTGCAGAAAGTCACTACAAGAAACGCTTTGAGTAGCACCGTGACGGATGGTCTGTGAAATGGATTACCTTCCCGATTATTACTTATTTTATCCTGATGGCAACTATATGGGCGTTCCAAGCGCATTTCTGCCGTCTCCGTCGTCCTCGGCGTGATGTTCCGTATAAAGTCCAACGCTATAAAATTGTCGCCGCGCACCGTATGCTGCATGTGCAAGTGAAAGCGCGCGAGGGACGTGCGCTTTCACGGCGGAGATCAAACGCGGCGTCTTCAGTCGTGCGAAAAGCCGTGTGGCGATGTGAGGGAGGGAGGGGAGGCGATGTTTAGCTGCGGTAACAAATGCATATCTTGCGACCGGGCGCAAGGGGAACTGGCGGCTCAATCTCCCACGCGAAAGGTGGAAAGCGGGAAGGCAGCGCTGGCTTCTACTCTGCCACCAACCGTGTACCTGTACACGGCTGCGGTCTGTCAGGCGCATCGTATCTTGAAAGCGATCACCACACCGCTCTTAACTTTGTATGCGCTGTACTATCGTGAGCAATATGAGCTCGAACACGGGAGCGCGTGGAAAATAGCCTCAAAACCTAGATAGCGTCATACGTGGGTGGCGCTGCCGAAACCGGAGGGGAAAGGAGGGCAGCCAACACCGTCTAGATTTAATACAAGTATGACCTGTTCATTATGGCAGTCTACGTCACAGCCGATATCTCAGCAGCTGCATAGCCTGATGGGTCATTTGATGTAGCTGTGCGCGTTGATGTGAATTGATATCACCGCTAGCGGCCAGTGACATGCTACAAGCTACCGTTTTGCAGCAATGATGTCGAGGCGGGAGTGTGAACAGCCAGCGGAAGCCCGGCGCCCTTTCCAATTTGTTTCCAAAAGCGGTCCGCTGCAAATCGGCCGATGTAGGGTTCGAGGCTATTTTCCACGCGCTCGCGTGTTCGAGCTCATATTGCTCACGATAGTACTTTCGCCGCTCAGTTTCCGTTGAAGCGATAGACCGCACGAGCCTTCGGTCGCTGCAGCTGCGCGCTTACTCACGCCAGCGTTTTCACAGTGGTTTCTGCGGTCATTGAGGGCGATCTATTCATGTTTGCTTGTGCGCGCTGACACCACGCTTGTTAATTAAGCTAGTATGCGAACTTGTCCCAAGTTTATGCAGCCGATAAAACTACTATCCTTACTCCGTACAGCTCTTTACTAATTTACTATCGCAATTGATGCCTCGCCTTTCGGGCGAAATTGTGGCATTTTTTTTTCTTTTAGGCGCAGCTTTCTAGGCTCACCTGTGTCGGGGTCGGTGCACGCGTACGCGGTATCATCATCAGCATAGGCTCGAGCGTCCTCGTCTTCTTACGCTGCTGGCTCGTTGGCGCCCCTCGGCTTGTGCTCGTGCTCGTGCTCGGTAAGCGCTTGTGCCACTGGTCCCACGTTCGTCGACGTCGTCTTCTGCCACAACTGGCGCCGTTGCCGCTCATCATTACAGCGTTCACTTCTCTTGTGACGTCGTAATGGGGAGGCCACGCTTACGGGGGTATCAGCCATTGCATAAGGGGGTATGAGCCATTTATTGTCTTACGTGACGGACAGATTTACTTTTGAAGCAATTCAATTTCGAAGAATCGCAAGTGGCAATGGCGGGCGAATGCTTCTAACCACGCCGCCGAACAAACTCGAGACCTCGAGCGCAAGCGACATCAGCGACAAGCACATAATTGTAGAACACAACAGAAGGAAAAGTACAAGGAAAGGGAAGAACAAGTAGTACGAAAGGGAAAGAAAGGCAGTAGCAAAGGGAAGGAAAAGTAGTAGGTCAGGTACACACGACGAGCTTCGCTTACCCTCATTTTCTCGACAGGGGAAGGGCTAGTGATTTTTTTTATTTACCTCGGAGTTGTTTTCGGTATTTTTAATTTTCCAGCCGCTACCTTTCTTATCAGAATGTGATAACTATCAGATCTTCATTTCACCTAGTCTTTTCTGGTATTTGTCACCACCCATTATTGTGCAATCGCTTATCGTGGGTGCGTTCCAAGCGCATTCAGGTCAAAATAACAACAAATCAAATGGCGCGAAGAGACCAGCAGACTTCTCACATCAAGTGCGGCAAGTTGGGCGGGTTGGTGAAGTTGCAGAGTGAGTGTTGGTAAAGTTGCACAATTGCTCACATCAATGTCATCCAAGTAATTTCAACTTCTGAACTTTAAACTGGCAGTCAAAGAACATCCCGATCGACTCTCCGCAAAGCGCCTCCAGCGGCCAGTCGCGAGGCAATTTTGAGTGTATTCGCGTGCTTCTTTCATGCTCGGAAAAACACTTTTATGCACCACAGACAGAAAGCTGTTCCGGAGTTTATTCATGTCGCTCTACAATTTTGTCATTTACCCTTTTTATCTAACTATAATATTTGAGAAGTTGCCAAAATAATTAAGACTAATAATGTAATTAGGCGGAATGGAAAAAAATCTCGGTATCTCCAAGCGATGGTAAACAACATTACCTTGGTTCTGTCCAGCCACATTGCATTGCCATATTATTAAAGTTTGGCTGTAGTTACGTGGGACACCCTATAATGACAATGCGATGTTGATCTGATAGGCACTGTGACATCATAATCTGTAGCAGGTAGCCTCAACCCAGTTCTTCGGCTCGGACATGCCCTTGATCTGCTTCGAATATTTCAGTAGTAGTAGCAGTAGTAGTATGTGATTATTGGGGGGAAAAGTGAAGAATTAAGTGCTCGGAATATTTCAAAAGCAGCTTCATTAGAGCTCGAAGTGTTCGCGTAGCGTTATTTACCATCGCAGCATTCAACGCGTTTTCAACAATCATAGCACGGAAAGTTCTAGATGAAATGTCACAACCGGCAGTATTTTGTGAAATCAACTTACAATGAATCCGCCTCTCTTGCATGTCATTTTCTGTCTGCAATTTGCTGTCCTTAACCGAAGTCTGCTTTAGACCGCTCTTAGATGGACTTCTACGTCAAGGGAGATTGCAGCTGTAGCAATAGACGATGTCAAACCACCCTGTGACTCAGGAGGTCGTAAATAATTCTGCATTTTGACGCAACGTAGAGAGGAAACTCAGTGCAGTTCCCTGCCTCCACCCGCGGAGGGTCAGCGGGCTACCCTGTCGGCCCAGTTTTGGCGGGACTGGGACTTTTGCACGCGCAGGGCCTGCGTGCGTGCGCTCGCGACGAGGGCGTTGGGAAACCACATCGGGAATTCGGAAGGAGCGCACGCGTTAGCCTCTTTGCGATCCCTTATTCGCGATGACCTCTGCTCGTTGGGGTTTCCTGGTCTCGATGGGAGCGCATGCCCTTTTGTGGTCTCGATGTCCCGAGGCAGCGCCTTGCGATCATGCCACCATTTTTGGGCTTTGCCTTCCTCCTGCTTTTCTATTTACACTCTAAACCCAATAACCTGTAATGTAATTTCTACGCGGCTATAACCTATAAAACAGATTACAGCGACAGTCGTTTTGATGTTCTGGTTATTTTCGCTTAGTTTAAGGGTGACGCGTTCTTCTTGAAAGCCGATTATAGGTTACGGAGCCCATTTAAGGGTGACATCAATACATCCGTTGTGTAACCTCTACATAGTAACCTATAAACTGCTGCGCAACGCATTTATTCAAATAGAGGTATGAGATATATACTGCATGTTCCCACCTGCTTCAACCAAGGGGCGCCATCTTGGCAACTTCATCTCTCCTTGTTGCCTCGCGTTTGTGCATGATGGAATATGTGCTAATATGGCAGTTTGACGTTTCGCGGCATTTTTTTGGGTAGTTTTGCTTGTTTTTCCTCTCGTATACGTATGTTTGGTACCGTCTCAATGGCCTTTACCAACAAAGACCTGTTCGGCGTGATGCGTGCACGATACAGCGAACCATTGTGCGACTGCAAGCAATACACGGTTAATGGTTCGTAAAATATAAAGTGTGAACATTGTGATGAATTCCCTGGCGTCCACGGGAGGCAACTTTACATTGGTAAGGGCTTTGTGCTCCAATTGCGTGCGCTTGCTGCGCTAGATATTCGAACGTATGCAGTGTTTGGCCGCAATACTGGGTTGCAGGTGACGTTTGGCGGCGCGACCAAAATATGGTACAAAAAGGCTACGAACCCTCGACCTTTGGTGCCAAAGCTACAACCCCCCCCCCCCTTTAGGTGGGAGGCTAACCCACGACCTTGCATTGTGCGCACCTTGGGACGAACATCGTCTGCCACGTCGCCGCGCTTCTGCTGACATGGCCGGTCGAGTCACTTGACTCAACCAGTAGTGCCACAAGATGTCGCCGCGCTTCTGCTGACGTGGCCACAATGCTTTCGCATTCATCCACCTAGGGATAACTAAGTGCCCCTTGAATTTTTATTTGTGATATCGTTAGTTTAAATATCAACATGTAATTACTACTAGCCGCTATTTCACTTTGATTCGATTGTTTTTTCTTGTAGCTGTGCACTCAGCCGGAACTGAGGTCGTTTAAACATCGTAAACCTGGAGAAAAAAAAGTGACCAGTGCTGTAAAGGTGTTCTCTGAAAACCAAGGGCCTGAATCACACTTTTGGGCATCATGAACCACTTACAATGCATGGCCGGGCACCCTCTGATAAACGAGGTATGTACATTAGCCAAGAAAGCGTCGTTCAGAGCGTTTGCAAATCGAGCTCCAAAAGGAGTGAAAGATGTTTAAAATTCACCTCACGTAAATGAACAATAGCGAAATTAAAATGGTAAATGTAACAAAAGCGGTCACCGGTAAGCCATAAACAATGTACACGTGTCAGTACAGTTGCAATGTAATCTGTAAAATAAAGGAAGCATATACAGGGTGTCGCAGCTATCACGCAGCAGGATTTAAAAAAATAGGAACGCCGTTACGCGAAGCAAAGCTAGTGCGTATTCTTTCCAGTACAGTGGAGTCGAGAGTTCGACGGAATACCGTCTGGTCAGGTAACAGCATAGTTATTTGTGAAGCACGTCGCTGACCAAGGTCAAAATGAAAATAAAATGACGTTTCGGGATGCGTACGGGTCCCTTGTTCACAATGGCTAATGTGAACAATGGCCATTGTGAACAAGGGACCCGTACGGATCCCGAAACGTCATTTTTTTTTCATTTTGACCTTGGTCATTGACCTGCGTCACAAATAACCAGTACAGTGGAGTAGCCGCCGGTAATTTCTTCGTTACTGAGATTTATTTGTTAATTTTAATTATATCTAACTCGAAAAGTACTGTCCTTATTATCAAAGTGGAGAAAATTATAGAGCAACACACAAAACTCCCGATACAGCTTTCTGTTGCTAATAACTAATGAACTTATAAAATCTTACATTTTTACTCATATTTTAACGTGTTATACATAACGCGTTAGCCGAAACAAGGGGAAAGCAAGAATGGTATTCCGGGCTTCTCGTGCCCCTGCACATGCAGCCTATAGCTTGGAGGCGGGATTTTCCCTTCTTCTTTCATCACAAGGCTCGGAGAGTGCTCGATCTCAACGATAACCGTGAGACAACGGCTTAAACGGGATGTTGGAGCCAATCACAAAAGGCCAAATTGATGGAAAATGAAGTAGAAGGTTAAAGAATATGGCATTGAAGCACCTTCAACAGAATGTTGTGTGTATATGTGTCTGTGTGTGTGTGTGTGTGTGTGCGCGCCCAACAGGCGCACGGATTCTGCACAACGCAGCTGTTAGGAGCAATGTACACACTACGCTCGGTAACCTTGCACTACCCTGTGTACTCTTAAACTGCCGTTAGGAACGAATGAATGAATGGTGTTATTCAGAAAACGGTGGAACGAAGGTCGCTGGTGGGGGAGGAGGGTAATCACGAAGCGAGCCAGGCCGCTTGCAAAGCCGAAGTAGGCTAATGTGACTACGTGACCGGGGTTTTCGAGAATGTCGTTCTGTAAAGGTTTAATATGACGATGTAGGAAAATATTGTTCACGTGTCGATAAGGTTGAAAGTGAGTCTGTGTAAAATGAAATGCTGCAAGTTGGCTTCGCCTCCACATTGTAGAAGGTACGTATTCGAGGGGCCGACGTCTCAATGCCCTTCTTTAAAAAATATATTAAATTATGGTCTTTTACGCGCCAAAGCCACTATATGATTATGAGGCACGTCGTCGTGGGGGCTCCGGATCATATTTGGACCACTAGGAGTATTTTAAGGTCCACCTCAATCAATGTAAACGGGTGTTTTCTGCCTTTCGCCCCCATCAAAATGCCGCCGCCGCTATGGAATACCGTTCTTTCTGTCAGCGAACGTCTGCCATTTGTGAATTATGTCAGGGGTAGTTTTTGTGTTGGCACGTACAATGTTTATGAATATTTCCTGGGATCGGCTGAGGGTGAGACCCCTAAAGATTTGAGGAACGACATGTTTGAGTCTCTCCCCGTCAATGTACTTGAGGAAGCGGCGTACTTGTGCCATTTTAAGATTAAAGTTAGGCGGTGGTAAATCTTCACAGGGGTGGTCATCGATATCAAGATACAAACGCTGAAGAGCTTGGACATAATAAGGTAGAACTCCAGATTGTGAGATCCACCTAGATACAAAATGGCACTTTCCTTACCGCCATCCATATGCACCTGTTAACAAGGCTTTTCACTGCAAAACCATCACTGAGCCACCACACGGGCGACTCCCCTTTACTTTATGAAACAGCTTTTATTCCCTTTACCCTTTCCCCCAGTAGAGGGTAGCAAGCCGGTATTTACACTGGCTAACCTCCTGTTCTTTCCTTTTTCTTTCTTTCTCTCTCTCTTCCCCAGGCGTCAGCTGTGTCCAAATTCCGCCTGACTCCACCCATTCCCGGATGGATGCCGCAGTAACAGCGTGAAGCGAAGCGGATATAACGTCACCTCGTGCCACGAAGAAAGGTATGTTTGGGCTATTTATAGCCGAACTGCTCAACAATGATGCAACTGAGGTCATGGACTGAGAGCGGGCACTCATATCCACCGTCTGTCTAAAATGCGTTCAAGTGGAAACCTTCTAACGCCGTGGTAGCTCAGTGGCTATTATGTTGCTGAGCTCCAGGTAGCGGGTTCGATCCCGGCATTGACGGTAGTAGTATTTCTGAGGGGGCGAAATGAAAAAACATCGTCCACTTCTAAGTGGAAGTGCAGAAACACTATGGTGGGAAAAAATATCGTGTAGTTCATGTGTCGACACGGAAAACGTAACAATTTTTTTTATTTAGCCTATAGCATAAAGAATCTTTCTCCTTCATTAAGGATACGTGGCACCGCAATCGCAAATGTTAAGCTTGCTTTGAAACCAAGCAACTAAAAAGCTCAGGAGGAGAAGTTGGGCAAAGAAAAAAACTGTGAGGCTACCCTGAACATCACCATTTGATGCGCGCGTGCTATGGCCATTCTCCTCGGGCCGGAGATGTGTCTTCAATTATTTCTGCGTCCCAATATTCCACAAAGATGGCTTAACCACCTATATAAAAAAAGAACGATCAACATCAAAATCTGTATTTACAGCACATAGAAGCAATTTGAGTGAACATAAGTACGTTGAATTAACACCAAAAATCACGCTTGAAATTGGTTGCACTTGGCCACACGTAGTGACCTCGCTACGGTGCCTTGGAACGTCCTTCGTCAGCCTCAAGACTCCATGCTCGAACTACAACAAGCGACGAATGCGACCATGGTACCAGAGACGAAAGTTTGCGGATAGGCCGCTGGTCACCAAGGCAGCGACGACGCTGAGGTCAAGCTTCTCGGCATACAAACAACACCGAGGCCGTGGTGAAACAAGTCACTGGAGTGCGCCTGCTGCTGCTCTGGTGCGATGACCGGGACTTGGTGAAGCAGACAGAATGTTGGACAGAACTAAAATGGCAGCAACTGACCGGCGCATCCTGCCAACGTTGGCTGGCCTGCGACGGCTACAACAGAGTACTCCTGGCGACTCAGGAAGGAGGCGACCTGCCAAGAGAGAAAAGATCATGTCTGACTGAAGTGCAAAGGAAATAGTTGTCGGCTGCTTCATATGCTCATTGTGACTCACACAGATGCAAAAAAGAAAACTGGAAAAACAAGCAAGAGAGGAAGCTACACTGATCATACCATAATTTCAGTGTGGTATGCAGAAATAACTCTTATAGAACACGTCTGCCTGCCGAGACTTACTGTTGCACCAAATGCATTTATTGACGGAAATCGTGAGTTTTAAAGGTATCAACACTCGTCACAAGCATCAATACCAGGAATCTGGGACATCGCCGAACAGCGCCTCTAGCGGCCGCTTCTGAAAACATGCGTGTTTTCTATGGGAGTGCGTCGTTTTTCCCAAATAACTAATCATAGAAGCCATCTTTCAAAATATTACCGCGGAAATAGGCTCTAGGAGCTTAGCCCCACATCTCATGCAAGCGGTACCATTACTTGCGACAGAAAACCCGTTCCAAATTGCAAGCGAAGTTCGAAGTATGGGAGTCTATGGAAAAGGCCAAACTTTTGAGGCTTTTTTGGCCAGTAAAAAGCAATTTCCGATGAGCCTATTGCATCGATCAACGTATTACCGGGGATTTATCAACTTCAATGATTTAGCTTTCTGCTAGTTGCAGCAGCAACTCTTGAAATGGCAAAAAAGTCGTTCCAAAATCGCAGTTTTCATAACACGGTCGCAGAACTTATTGTGGTACGTATATCAACCTAGTTTTTGCCTCCAGCAGCACGTCGAACCGATAGCCGAGTGTTCTGCGCGACCACAGATTAGGATCACTGATACCACGATTGTGAGTTCGCAGGTTCGAAGCCAGTGGCGCCGCTATTTTTTTTATCACTTTGTCGCTGCTTAGTTTGGCGGTTTCCCGCCAGATGGCATATTCCGAAATGCAGGTCATTTAGTTACGGTTCTTGTTTCGTTTCTTTCTACTGTACCAACGTCTTCCTAAAAAAATAGCTGGCTGGTTTCGTGAACATACGAACGTGCTTCCAAACTTCTTTTGCACTTTAGGTGTAATGTATTTTAGACGAATAAACTCAACGGTTAGTGTTTTGCAAAGTTCATTTCTTTCTTAAGGCAAACATTTATAAAGACATTACTAAGAAATATTTTTGCCTCTTCAGCTATGTCATGGAAAGGCGTGTTTGTGCGACTTTTGTTCAGCTTGAAACGTACCACAAAAATAAATAGCGTCCCCTGTGTGCAATTAAAAGACACAGAAGTAGAAAACATGGCTGCAGCCCCAGACGTAGTATTCTTACAAAGGAATACAGAAGCTATTTGACTGAGTATATTTGCATTATATCAAAGCAGAATTTTTGCGTACCGGATCTTCGGTGCAAATGAAGGCTGTCCGAATTATTTCACAAGCTTTTTTACTTAGTACAAACCGATACCGCGAAACATAAACATTCTATCCTCAATATGCAACGCACGTGTCTTATCATTTGAACCATTCCCATATACCTTCCCGAACTTCCAGAAATACTAAAGGTCTTCATACCCTTTTGCCACGACGCACGCAGATGAGTATTGGAAATTATGCGAAAAGACACTGGGACGTGTTAATGTAGTTTGTCGTGTGAAAATAGAGAACGATTCCAATGACAGACCACACCCTTTTTGAGTTATGCCCACAAAGTGTTGCAAGAAGACATTGTTTTCGGCTAGAATCACCAAAGTTGCTATAGCATTCTGCTGTTCTGTTCTTAACTAACTCTATTGCTGAATCAGATCGTAGCACCATCATATAATTACTGGTACAATTCTTCGGTAATTCTGTAAGAATATTCTCCTACCCTAAATTTAACGTGTTTGAACAATTGAAGAAACATGAGAAAGGACCGTTAGGGTTTGCAGAAACGTTCCCCAATTAGAATCGTTTATGCCCCATATCGGTACGGTGGTATTGTCATGATCACGCCACCGTCCACTGACACCATTTATCACTTTACTGCCTGTAAATAAAATACAAAAGTGTCGTTCCTTGTGCGTGAGTAGCACAATCACAGCTGATCCTTTCATATGGGCCCACTAAGCCACACCTTCCCTTTTCTGCCATGGTGCCACAAGAGATGTCAATTTCACCCTTGAATTCCTCCCTTTCAGTTTCCTAGAAAGCATAGGGACGTGCACAAGACGAACAGGCGAAGTTTTGAAGTAGTCCTGAGATTTGAGTAAAATTTCATAGGCAATGTTATTATCCTTTATTTGTTTACATATTTATTACACCTCATTGGTGATAATAACGACGTACTACATAACAATTAATTCTTCTAATTAATTAGTCATGTCTGAGATGGCTGTCCTGATAATTAACCAGGTGTAAGCACTGCATGACATTGGCTGGAAGGCCATTCATTTAAAAAATGTGTGCAGAATAAAGAAAATACTGGTGTTCAAAGGCACAGTCGTCGTCAAAAGTTTACGTGGCGGAGATTCTGCAAATGCGTTCATTTTCAACGCAGCTACGCCCGCAGCCAGTAAAAGTATGCAAAACTTTTGTTTACTCTAGAATAGTACACGCTGTAAATCTGAATACCACGATGCGTGCCTCAGGCGTAGAAACAAATATTTTTCACCTTCCAGGGTACGAAAGCTTTTGACGCTGACTATACGTTCTGAAGGCGAGGTTGCTTTTTAGCTTATTCGTGACGACAGGCGCCGAGCTCTCGATGACGGAATATCGGAGCGTAGAATTGTAGAACTTGTGCAAGCTCAGGCGACTTCACGACGCAAACCTAGCGATAGAAGCTCAGGAGGGGGAATAAACATTTATTGTTGAACCAGCACTTTATGATGGCCGGGCCTAAGCCTCCCATGAGGGGACGTCGAGAGCTTGCCACGCCGCCACCTCACGGGTGTACTGGGTCGCCCAGGTTTGGTCGTCGAGGGCGGAGCTCCGCAGAGCCTCACGCAACCTCGACGAGAGGGTCGTGGTGTGAATGTGTGTGTACTGTGCTGGGCACTCCCATAGCATATACGGAAGCGTAGCCGGGTGAGTGCCACAGCACCGGCAGTTGGGGGTACTGTAAACTTCAGGGAATATAAGATGGAGGCGGGTGGGTGAAGGGTACGTATTTGTTTGTAGAACACGCAGGGTGGTAGCCTACGCCCAGCTGAATTTGGAGTGAGGTGGGGGGAAAGATCGGCACAGCATGCGTTTTGTTTATTAACACTGATGATAAATGAATAGTCAGAGTAAATGAATGTTACTGTCCGATTGTGGACAGACTCGAGTGTAATGCATACGTTCTATATCACTGTAGGTTCCATACTAATTCCATACTACGCATTCCTATTCGAATTTTGGCCTGTCTTAAGCCTACCGAGTCTTAAGTAATCAAAATAGGTAGGCATTTGCTTCTTGGGATGTAGCCGATAGATGTGATTAGTAATGCGGTATATGTGAGTAGGCTGACTGGGATTATTACATGAAGTGCGCCAACGTACCTACGTAAAGTCACGGTAGAAATTACAGAGCTCTTTATTGTATACATATTCAAATCATCGGAGAGTGTCTCTGATAAAAAGTTATAAGTTTAATAATATGAGGACTCATTAGCCTTCTCTTAGGCTGTTAGGAAAAATACCATGTACGAAGTTCTATAGTGGCTTAAATTGCAACGTTATCAGAGCTTCCAAAAGAAAGTGACTGTACAAGTCCATCTTTCTCGGGCGTTCATGTCACCTAGGTACCACCGCCTGACACACGACCTTTATGTTTTAAAATCTGCCCCTATGACGTAAGTTACGTTGCGGAAAAAAATAAATACCCTTTCTAAAGAACGAACCATAACAGCTTCCCGACAAAGCGCCGTACGTTGGCGCAAGTCGTCATTTGTGATAACGATAAGAGCGACAGCCCGTCGTTAAATATGACTTGTCACTCCCCGGTTTTTCTTTTTTGCTCAAGGACGCCACTAACCCGTAGAAGGGTAATCCCTCCCTTCGCATGATGCTTGCGACCTTTCTGGTTCTGGACAAGCGCGTTGTTTGTGTATATTTCAGGCACTTGGCATCCAAAGACTTAAACCTTTAAACAGCAAAAGGCTGTCACAGTCACTTTGGTAGCTGCACGGAAAGCGCGGACAATCAGTCCACTTTCAGCACATGCGCTCTCAACCAAGACATATTTGCGAGAAAGGGCCTCCTATATTATCCATAGCGAGAAATGTATCCACAAATTACACCTCATTATCCCGATGTGTTTATGAGCCGCACTCTGCAGCCTGTATTCCGTATTATGACAAGAAATATAGTTTCTGCAGTGTCAGTAGCCTAAACATAAAACAGGAAATTGAAGTCATCACATCAACTATCATATATCATAAATTGAAAGAAATAAAACTGAAACTGTACTTCATAATACTCGCAATGCAAAATTTGATGCATGTGATTCACTTCAATTTCCTATCTGTTCCAGGGTAGAAATATGCTGTTCAGTTGGTAAACACAGATTATTTTGCAAAATTTGATAAGAATTTTTGCCTCCAACATACGTTCCTATTGGTCATGCACATTTCTCTCTATCAAATATATGGTCGAAAAATCACAAAGTCGAATTGTGAATCATTTAAAAGTTAAACTGGCTTCTCCACATAGGGGAAATGCCGTAGGAATTTGAGAATGTAATAACACACAATCATTTGGTTGCATAATCTTCCGGACTATAGGCATGTAATGAAAAGCTCAAATGCATTACACGGCTTTGTCTTTTCACAGCAATTTCATCCACTGCATTTATAAAGCAATCTACGTTTTTTTTATCTTAGCGCGTGAGTCAAAAAACACATAGCAACTTATTTACCAAAGCGATCTAAGTTGCAAGAGCTCGTTAATTAAGTTGTAATTTGAGCAAATAAGACGAGAGACTTTCATGCACTGACAACATAAGCGTCTAAGAGGAACAACTGATTAGTTATTTCAGAAAAATAACTGAGTTTGGCTATGTAGTGTTAAACTATGTAGCTTTAAATAAGGCACATATTTTATACATCGCCGGATAGGGGTCATTGGAGATCGCTGGGCGAGGCCTTCATCCTGCCATGGTTGCTTAGTGGCTATGGTGTTGGGCTGCTGAGCACGAGGTCGCGGGATCGAATCCTGGCCACGGCGGCCTCATTTTTATGGGGGCAAAATGCGAAAACACCCGTGTACTTAGATTTAGGTGCACGTTAAAGAACCCCAGGTGGTTCAAATTTCTGAAGCCCCCCACTACGGCGTGCCTCATAATGAGATCGTGGTTTTCGCACATAAAACCCCATATTTAATTTTTTAACATGTTTATCTGTCACCGGTGACCATTTTTTACAGGCCAGCAAATGTTAAACGTAATCGCTAGGCACAGGACGCGCCTGCATGTATCGGAAGTTTCTCGAACGTTATATATGCTTCTATCCGTTGTCTCTTGTCACCGACGCTCATGTAATCTGATTGTATGAGCGACGCGAATTATCTAGAACTTTCTGGAAGACACGCGGTTACCAGGGATTATTCTGGGACCTTCGATGACTAATGTATAAAAGCCGACGCGTTTCGCCGCTGATCAGATTTCGACGATCGCCGTCTGTGTTCATCGCTTTCGTTGTGGTTGGAGTGTAGCTTGCTTTTGTGGGGCTGCAAGGATTCGCCATCTAGGCGCCACGTCCACAGCTTGGAGAGCGACCACGTGACATCACAGATTACCTCGCCAGAGCCCAGTGGCAACCACGACGACCCTCACGCTCGCCGTCACCAGGCCGCTACATCTCGTCGCATCGCCGGCTGTATGCCGGCCCGACCCGGGGCCGATCTCCCAGCCCTTACCCGGGAAACTAAAGGCAGCAACCGATGGAGGTGCGGTTGCTGTACGACGCAATGCTGAAGATACTCCGCCGCCGACGAACTAAATTCGCGAATCATCATGACGAGGTATAAGCATAGCGCCTGGCAAGAGCCTTGACGACAACACTTCGCCGCCGAAAGAAGACCTGCCGACGCGACGTAGCAGCAGCGGAGCAAGCCGACGCAGCCGTGATCCGACGCCACCACTTAACCGCAACGCCAGACGACGGTCTACCGACTTAGACGTGCTAAACTATGGTCATAACGTCACCGCTCTCGTCAACACTGAAGCCGACTATTCCGTCTGCAGTGGCGAGTTCGCGGCCAAGTTGAAGAAGGTGAAAACGGCCTGGCAAGGACCCCATATCCGGACAGCGGGCGGCCACCTAATAACGCCGGCTGGAATCTGCACAGCGCGAGTCACGGTAAACAACCGCACTTACCCGGCGAGCTTCGTAATCCTGCAGCACGACTCCTGGGATGTTATCCTAGGCACGGACTTTCTAAACCAACACGGTGCAGTCATCGACTTAAGGTCCAAGTCAATAACGCTTTCAACGCGCAACACGATACCACCGGATACAAGCATAAGTTACGATGCCTTGAATGTGCTTGAAGAACAAGTCACCATTCCGCCTCGCTCCAGCGTAATGATTTCCGTCGGTACTGAAGTCCGGCAGACATGGAGGGTGTCATCGAGGGCGATCATCACTTACTGCACGACCGTGAAATTTGCGTCGCTAGAGGCATAGCTGAGCTACATGAAGGGAAAGCAAGAGTGATGCTCACGAACTTCAGCCACGAATACAAGCACATTAACAATGGCACCACGGTCGCCTACATCGACGAAATTGTACAACCCAGCGGTGCTTTCACCTTCACGGATTCTAGTGCACCTACAATGATGACTGTAGTACCTGAACCAACTTTAGACGTCAATCAGAACCTTCCCAATCATAAGAAAGAATAGCTAAAAGCTCTGCTCCTGCCATACAAGGACTGCTTCTCGTCGTCGTCAAAAGTTCGACAAACCCTTGTCGCCTAGCACCGCATCATAACCGACAAATATGTCCGCCCACTCGGTCAGAGCCCGTACCGAGTTTCGGCGCGCGAACGCGAGGCCATAAGGCAACAAGTTGACGAAATGCTACGCGACATCATCCAGCCATCCGAGAGTCCGTGGGCGTCCCCCGTGGTGTTAGTAAAGAAGAAGGATGGAACGCTACGTTTCTGCGTCAATTATCGTCGCCTCAATAAAATCACGACGGACGTATACCCTCTCCCACGTATTGACGACGCCTTGGATCGACTCTGCAACGCAAAGTACTTTTCGTCAATGGACATCAAAACCGGCTACTGGCAAGTCGAAGTCGACGAGAGGGACCGGGAGAAGACTGCCTTTATGACACCAGACGGAGTGTTCGAGTTCAAGATCATGCCGTTTAGTCTTTGCTCGGCACATGCGACTTTCCAACGCGTCATGGATAATACTGGCATGCTTGAAGTGGCAGACTTGCGTCATCTATTTGGACGACGTCGTTGTGTTTGCCTCAAGCTTCGAGGAACACCTCCAGTGCCTTGAAACAGTTCAAGTAATCAAGACCTCCGGACTCACGTTAAAGTCAGAAATGTGCCGCTTCGCATACGAGGAGCTCTTGTTTTTGGGTCATGTCATCAACAAGTCTGGAGTGCGCCCTGACCCACAGAAAACTGCGGCCATCGCTGACTTTCCTCCGCCCGCCGATAAGAAGGCAGTCCGTAGATTTCTTGGACTGCGCGCCTATTAGAGGCGCTTCGTGAAGGACTTTTAACGGATCGCTGAGCCACTGACGTACCTCACGAAGGCCGACGTCGAGTTCAAGTGGGAGACGCCGCAAGTCGAAGCATTTGAAGAACTGAAGCGACGCCTGCAATCGCCGCCAATACTTGCACATTTCGACGAAAAAGCCGATACCGAAGTGCACACCGACGCAATCAGTGTAGGACTCAGCGCTGTGCTTCTGCAGAGGACTGACGGACTAGGAAAGGTTGTAAGTTACGCTATCCGGTCGCTGTCGAAGGCGGAAACAAATTATTCCACAACCGAAAAGGAATGCCTTTTCGGTTGAGAACACCCTCCGGCGTCACGGCGCCACAGAAGTCTTCATCACCGACAGAGGTACAGCCTTTACGGCACAACTAACTCAAGCCATCCTGCGATACAGCCACACAAGCCATCGCCGAACCACCGCCTACCACTCGCAGACGAATGGCCTCACCGAGCGCCTAAATAAGACCATCGCCGAGATGCTGGCAATGTACGTCGACGTCGAGCACAATACGTGGGATGCCATCCTTCCGTACGTGAGCTTCGCATACAACACGGCCGTGCAAGAAACGACGCACATAGCGCCGTTCAACCTGGTCTACGGAAGGAAACCGGCAACGACGCTTGACGCCATGCTACCGGACGTCACCGACGAAGAAAATCGCGACGTTGCCACCTATTTGCAGCGTGCCGAAGGTCGACAGCTCGCCCGCCTGCGCATCAAGAACCAGCAGAGGACCGAGAGCCGACACTACAATCTTCGACGACGATACGTCGAGTACCAGCCCGGCGACCGTGTTTAGGTCTGGACTCCGATACGCCGACGAGGACTTAGCGAGAAACTGTTACGTCGCTATTTCGGACCATATAAGATCATCTGACGTATTGGAACACTGGACTATGAGGTCGTGCTAGACGGCATTTTGCAATCACAGCGGCGCCGGGCACGACGTGAAGTCATCCACGTGGTGCGTCTTAGCCCTTTCTACGCCCGCTGACGAACTTCGGTACTTTGTTACTTTGTTATTCTTTGTTGTTGTTTTTTTCTCTCTCTCTGGGGGGTACGCGTGGTTTTGTTTTCGCTTTCTTGTTTGTAGCATCGGGACGATGCTTCTTAAGGGGAGGGTATTGACACGTATATATGTTTATCTTTCACCGGTGACCGCTTTTCACCGGCTAACAAATGTTAAACGTTATCGCTTGACACAGGACGCGCCTGCATGTATCGGAAGTTTCTCGAACGTTATCGATGCTTCTATCCGTTCTCTCTTGTCACCGACGCTCATGTAATCTGATTATATGAGCGACGCGAAGTATCTAGGACTTTCTGGAAGACATGCGGGTACCAGGGATTATTCTGGGGCATTCGATGACTCATGTATAAAAGCCGACGCGTTTCGCCGCTGATGAGATTTCGACGATCGCCGACTGTGTTCGCCGCTTTCGTTGTGCTTGGAGTGTAGCTTGCTTTTGTGGGCACATTTTCGCTCAATAAAGAATCAGTTTTGTCATACACGACTTTTTTACGACTGTTTACTTCAGCGTCACTACTACGTGACAGTATGGGAATCTGCTGATCATACTATCTGAAGTAGAGCCCTGCACGGGCCGGTTTTTCAGGACCGGGCCTGGCCCGAGCCCGAAAGTACCATTCTTCTTGCTGAGCACGAGGTCGCGGGATCGAATCCCGGCCACGGCGGCCGCATTTCGATGGGGGCGAAATGCGAAAACACCCGTGTACTTAGATTTAGGTGCACGTTAAAGAACCCCAGGTGGTACAAATTTCCGGAGTCCCCCACTACGGCGTGCCTCATAATCAGAACTGGTTTTGGCACGTAAAACCTCACAATTTAATTTTAAAGTACCATTCTTTGGCCGGCCTGGTTCTGTTCGACCCATTAGCCTATTTGCCTTTACGAAGGTAGCTCGCGTTCTCGATTATTGTGAAGATAATGTCATGTGATCAACGGCCGCCGGGCGGTCTTCAAGCTGCATCATAGCAGGTTTTTGCCCTGCATCCCTTCTTTCTGGTTACTTGATAATTTAACTGTGAGAGAAATAACATTTCATTACTAGCCCAACACCCACAGATTATTATGTGAATATTTGGTATGAAAACAAACCATACAATGGACAGTTAGGAAAACAGGGAGGGATCAGGCTGGCAACAACCACCGCGAGGGGCAGAACTTCGGCTTACATTTAGGGATGAAGTTGTAGAAAACCACATCGGCTGATCACCATGCTCGTGCTTTAAAGTGTGCGGCAACGTATTATAGCGAAGGCATAGGTGAACACTACCGTACACGCCGCCGCCCACCATTTAATCTCACTTTTGAATCTCATATAGTCATTCGGATGTACCTACAGTGATAGAACTCGAGCCAATAATTTTGGCGCGAATGTAAATTTAGATACGCTGGTTACTGGCTTTCAGAAATACTATAATACACGGCCACTAGAAGTTTTTTTTTTCATTAAACAGAAATTGTTGACCCACCAAGGCTAACGCTCATCATATATTTTTCACGCAGGATATGCCATTCTTATTGCTTTATTCGGTTTCATTAAATGATGTCAATTTTTCAATCTACAATTTAGGCATCCTTGTTTAGAAATATATGCAAATTTAGACTCTCTCTAATTGTGTTTCAGTACAGTGCATCTACAACGTAGGCTTTCCTTGTTTTTTTTTCTCCGCCAGATTAAAGTATGGTCTGCTTGCTTATTCACGTAAATTCACAGACAACGCACCTAGTGCTACAAAAACATATACAAGGCTGCGAACACGAGGGTAGAGCCACTTAACGAGTGGAAATAGCATTCAAAATACAAATTTACTGAGGCAATAAAGGGCTCTGCATTTCTATTTTGTTTTTTACATTTCCCTCCCCAATGTTGAGAAACTTTGTAGCATCCGCGTAGACTTAAAGCATTTGTCTAAGAACAATATACACTTGAAAGTCTCAGTTTAATTAGTTGGGCTAATTGTGAATTAACCTATTGCAGAATATTCAACTCGCTAGAAAATATAACGAAGAAAATTATGGAAACCAGTAGTAAGTTGCCCTCTGCCTTAGGACACAAAAAAGTTGCAAATTAACTTTTCAGAATTTATTTGCTACAATTTTATCAATGTACTCTAAGTGCTTCTTGATAACTTATTTAATTTTTGTTTTTCCGTTAAAATGATCACGCCGAAAATCTAGATATTTTTGTGCAGCAACAAAATATTGTAGTCGACTCTGCCTCTAGGCACGAGTTCCACTCTTGAAAAATGTAACGAGCTCTATCGAAACTCATCTCATTGATTCCCGTTAAGGATAGCTCGGATGCCTGAGACAGTCTAATGAATGTTTTTGCAGCGAGTCTCGCACCAATCGAATAGTTTTCAATTTTTTTAGCGCGACTGCAATGCATATATATTTCTTACTCTTTGTCAGCTGGATTCGAATCTGTGATGTCTAGCAACTCTTGAAGTGTGCCTTTCGCCGCTATTCCCACCCATCCAAGTGTGTTTCGCCTTGTCGATAGGCGGCGCCGCTGTCGAAATCACACCGCTACCTCCATCAAACTTCGGGTCGTCCATCACATGCCTGAGCACGATCACCTCTAAGAATTCGAGGTGTTAATAGGCTGGGAACAATGTGGACAAGAGTTCGTTAGTGTCGCGAAGACGAAAGAATTCCTGCAGATCCGATGTTGAGATGACTATCGAAGTTAATGCGATTAACATTCACACGATCTAGCGAACAAGAAGCGACACATTGTGTTAGCTAAGGCACCTTTATTTAGAATCCGTAGTGTTTCTCCTGATGTTTCAAGTGAATCGGCTATATGCGGCCGTACCCTGTCTCCCTGATTGACCCGCTCTGTTATGACTATCGCTCGCCAATGTTACCTCACGATAGTAGAACAAGGAACACAGGCCGACGGTGCATGCAGTGACGACGATGGAATTACGTGGTAGGAATGATGTCGATAGAACTACGAAGGCATATAAGGACGACGGCATGACGGCGATGAGATGATTCTGAAGTGATGGCGATAAAGAATTGCGACGAATAGTCATGACACCGGTGTTCTAATCTGGATTGATTGACTGTAATAGCACAATACGGAATGAAATAGAAATTATGCTGATGGAACGGAAGGTGGTATGACGACCAACGTATTTAGTAATTTTTAGCCAACCAGACACGCTTCTGAATAACATACCAGCCTTCTCCCTTTATTTTCTCCTATTCCTTCCCAAGACGCTTTGCAAACATATCCTCTGCCGTTGAGCTCAGTACGCCGGTGCTCTAGCTCATTAGGGCACGATCACACGTTTACAAACGTATCTTGCCAACAAGTATATTATTCAAGCTCGAGCTTAGGGGGAACATTGAGCTTGGGGGCTCCTATCGAAATACATGGGAAATCGGAAATAGTTTCTCAGAGCAACCAATGCACCAAATTTGATGAGTTATGTTGAATTTAGAAAAAAAGTTAAAGTGTAGTGATTGCATGGGATATTTTATTATAGGCTGTCTACATTTCTTGCGTCAAATTTGAAAGAATTGCCAAATTTCGAAAAAGAAAACTTGGCCTATAGAGCCATGTAGCTCAGCAGCTAAAAATGATATCGGAATTCTGTAAACTGCACCTAATAATTCATCGAAAGCGAATAGCAATCATATATCATACACCATCCTGAAATATACCACTATGCTGTGAATGTTGCATTTGCAAAACCCTTCCAAACATTATAACAAATTCACGTAAGTTTTAAGGTAAAGCAAAAAAAATTGTTCGCTTTTGATGCTCCAACGGGTGCAGTTTATAGAAATGCCCTATTTGCTTTTAATGGCTGAGTTGGGGATTTGTAAACTTAATGCTTCTATTTTTTTTTCAAATTTACGAACATCCTGCAATTCTTTGAAAACATTACACTATCTAAACGAAAATTCTATTTGCTGCAGTCTCTGCAACTTAACTTTCCCTCTTAAATGCAACACATTTCATTCAAATTGGTTCAGCGGTTTTCTCATAAAAGCATTCCTGCATTTTACATGTATTTGATAATCCAGCATCGAAGATAGGCCCGAGCTAAAGCTTCCTCTTAAACAATGGATCACGCCAGTTTTATAGGAAACCCATGAAACAGAACCCTGACCTATACGCAAGACCGTGGCCACAGTGGTGCATAAATAAAAAGTCTGCTCAAATAAAAAAATATATATTCAACGGAAGCTTCGCGGGAGCCGTTACCTCGGCCCCGCGAAGCCTATCTCTCGAGAATACGGACGAGCTTTCTGGCGAGGTGTCTAGCAAAACCGTCGATTCATTGTCAGTAGAGCAAGTAGCTGGCCGTCTTCGAGATAACGCTGATACACAAGCGCGCTGTTTCCAAGCACCGAGGTGAAGCCACATCTTCAGGGTGTGTTTCTTTTTACTGCGCTTTCTTTAGTTGTGCGTCATAGCATACGTCATAGCGGGAATTTCGAATTCTTTAAGGTCGATACGCCACGTGGTGGCGAAAAAAGGAAACTGTACGAAATGTCCCTAATTCTTGGTATTGCAAGTGACGAGAGGAAGCGGGGCCGCGAGGAGCTTAGGATGAGGAGATATGTTTCTGTGCTTAGTTTTTTTCAGCTCTGAAGAAACTAGTAAATTGGAACATTTTGTAGATTTGAACATTTTGCTATCAAAGCAGGTTTGGGGGGAAATATCACAAACATGGTGAACAGCCCCGAACACCTATAATCCTAGAATATACACCCGTAGACACGTTAAATTGAGCATAATAAAATCCGCTGGCTATTGGCTTTTGTGTTTGTGCTATCTTTTGAGACTATTCTTGAGGTTCTGCCAAGCGCCATTACATTTGAAAAGTAGCAATGCTAGGCTCGAGAGCATGGCTTCGATCCCCGGCCGCGGTGGCCGCGTTTCGATGGGAACCGAATGCCAGAACCACAGGTGCTCAAAGTTAATCAGGGGTCCGCCACTGCGGCGTGCCTCTTAAGCATATTGTAGTTTTGGCAAGTAAAACCCCGGAAATTATTATTATATTTCAGAAGATCGCTGAATCATGTGTAATTTATGCACCTTAAATGCCAAAAAATCCTTCTAAATGCCATTTTTTACATCAGACTGGTTAATAAAGGTATAAAGACGTGATCTCCAATTCTCCTTAAAGAGCATTCCATTATTTGATTTATTTCAACGAGAAAACATTTTTAAAATATAACCGCACCCCCAAGCGATGCTGCCCTGTGTCGGTTACGAGTTCTTTTACAGCGCAATTGGGCATGTTCGACAAAAATGTCCAGGAAGAAAGCTGACGGTACTGTTTCCACGGGTTTACTGCCGACGAAGCTGCTCATCCGAAGTATGGCTGTTCCCGAAGAGCACAACTACAGTTATGCGTTATGGGTCCACTTGCACTGCAACATAACTCACGACTTAATGCCAGGCATTCCAGGAACAAAAGCAATTATCTTGCCTTCAACTTCCGTAAAGATTCAATAACAGCTGTGCTTGAGTCTATCGCGCCATGACGCCGCTTTCTTACACCCCGCGCGGCGGAGGCCACCGTTTTAGTCGCATAACGAGTGGTGAAGAGACCAAGCACCGCTGTTCCGGCCTTCGAGCGAATGTTTCCTACAGACGTCAGAGGTGTTTGTCTGTCACCGTGCCTCTCGCATTGGAACTATGATTCGCTGTGTTCTGACAAGTTCGAAATCTCGCCGTATCTGCCATCGAATCTGCTTTCGAAATTGTGCACTCCAAGACTTCCAAAGGTTAATGTAGGGGGTGTCTCGAATGCGGTCTCTATGAAGGGTATACAAGGTTCTTTATTTTAATACGCGACTGAGCCTCAGGCCCCTTCAAAATGCAGCCGATTTCCCTCAAGCAGCTTCTCTCGTCGCTGGGCTCCGAGAGATAGAATATCCGTCACTTCGATGACGCTGTCTCGGCCTCTAGGCGATATGTGACCTGGCCGCAGCTTCCCAGAAGCGTGTCCTCGGGGTGGGAACATAGCTACGGGCAGATGGAATGTGAGAGGCATGAATACATGCGAACACCGCTCGCTTCAAGTAAAAATTCACGTAAAGAGCCGTGCGTGATCTGTTGATCATTTCAACGACAGATGCTGTTGTCTCCGGGGCGCGGAGTTTGGGAAAACGTCATAATAGCGTCCGGAGCTCCAGCTCACCGATGGATCTTGGACAGAGTCCAAGAACATGCTATGTAGCACCCTCCTTTACGAGTGTGTGTGTGTGTGTGTGTCTGCATGTGTGCGTGAATACAAAGTAGTGCAAAACGTTTGGGATGGGTCGGGAGTTGAACCCCCCCCCCCTCACAGCCCGCCCCCGCTCTTGCTACGCCAACGATCACCGGCAAAGTACTTGGTCGAGTTCCAGCGGCGTGCACGTCAGCCTGAGTCGTCAAGATGGCTATTTGTTTTGTTTCTCACGGGGCCATAGTAATGACGACGAGAGTAATGGTGGCGCTACTCCAGCTGGATGAGAAAGACGATGACCCAAATCTTGCTTTGCCGACGTTCAACGCTGGCCACTTCACTGTTTTTAATAAATACCGTTACAGCCCCAACCTCTCTCTGCCCATCTCTCTGTCATTGACATTAGATGTGTGCATGCTTGCCGCCCATGCTCGCTAAGCTCGCCTTCGGTCGGATTCAGCCAAGAAAGCGGGAAATAGAGGGAGAGATTCACTGTCCGTATACTTAGTCACCCACTTAACGCCGAAACGCACACACACACAAAAGGGATGACAAAGCGGTATCTATCATTGAATCTTCGCTTTTTCTCGAGCGTGCGTGAGTGTCTGTTGCTCTGTGCTAACTTGGCTAGTCCCTCTTCCGCTCTGCCTGTTTAACGGAGCCTGTACGTGTTCGTTTAGGAGGGAGGGAGAAAAAGTCACAGGCCTGCGCGGCACACGCAGCACAGTCACAGCGTAAGCTGGTGGAGCGGCTGAAGAGTAGCTCCAATTTCGGCACCAGGCACACCAGGGTCTTCGCGACAAAGTCCCTTCACCTCGTTGTGACGAGAACGATCTGAACTGTCAGCCCGGCGTCGACAGCGAGCTGCGGCTTGTAATGCTCTCTGCACACTAGTCTGCTGAGCCCGATGATGCCTGGCCGCGCAGGTCTGTGACGTTTGCAGGCACCTTAACTAGATGGCACCACCTATACTGGCGGAGGCTGGGAATCGCGTTTTTTCTTATTTCGCGTCTCGTCTGAATGGCATGTCGTCGTCTGCGCCTGCGCACGCTGGTTTGCAGGCGCCTTAACTAGATGACGCCACCATACTGGCGAATGCTGGGATCGTCTACGCCCGCGTTTAAAGCGCATTTTTAAGGGGCCCGATAGCAAGCGCTTGAGTGGCTCAGTGGTAGAGTATCTGGCTTTCACGCAGGGGGCGCGGGTTCGATCCCGGCGGGAACCGGGTACCTTTTTTCACATTTGCAGCGATAGCGGTTACGTTCGCCGGACGCCGTCGGCGGAGGTGGCGGCGGCAGCGGCGGCGTTACACCATCGCGAACCGAAACGGCTATTGGAATGAGCCCATTAGCCCCGAGAACGACCTACAGGGGCGCTGCGAGCGCCGCTCGCGTGACGTCAGGGCACGGACTCGCGCTTGTCGTCTGCTGCCGTTCGGGCGCTGTCCGGGCGCATTCTGCAGTGTGTCCGTTTGTTCACTGTCGTTCTCTGTGCTTGTATACTTATGACGGTCATTTCAAATACATTTTTACGACGTCTTCATTCGCGCAAACTTATTCAAAGAGCTTATTTCCTAGACGAGAATTTATTTCTCAAGGGCAACGCTGCAGTGCCAGCCGAAGGAGTTCAGACCAGCCCATTGCGTGTTTTTCATGCGCGGATCTAGACTTTGCATATTGAGGGACGAATAGAAAAGTATAAATAGCACGTGACTAATAAAAGCATAAACGCATAAACATGGCACATAAGAATACCATACCTGCAGTGGTGCAACGAGCACGTCACTATGACTGCTACATTTACCTTGATTTTAACCCATTAACACGTGTTTGCTTATGACGAGTAGCTCATGCTATAATATCTCATTTTTCATTTCTTCTCAGAAACGCTTGGCAGTAACCCGAAGACCTGACACTCCAGTTTAGATTCAACCAGCACCACTTGTTTCTTTAATTGCTTCTCAAAATTAGTCCGTTCTTCACCAGTTGACTTTAAGTAGTGGTAATTTGAAGTAAAGCTAATTGAGGCTTACAGCTATTTGCAGAATACGCAAAGGAATGTACCAATAATTATTCACTGTTCCATGCGTGCTACACGTTCAACTCACTTGTGCAATTTACTGCTGCTTGTTTCTTGAGGAACAGACATCACGAATCTGTTTGGTGAACTGACACACGCTGCTCGGTCCAAATTGTTTAGTGAAATATGCCTTTTGGACCGTATGGCTGCAGCTAGAAAGAAAAGCCGAAACCTCATTCATTAGAAGTATGGGGCTTATTGAAGATATCGTTATTCCCATGTGGAGGTCAAAAATCAAGTCAATTCATTTGAAGCCTGTGGCGTCTTCTCCATGAGGCGGGTATGTGAAGTTATCTTTTATGCTCACGAAGCGAATAGTTCTCAGTTTGGGTGCAGTTAAACAACGCAGGATCGAGACATGGTGAGGCAGAAGGCGTTTGAATTTTCCTCTTCAGCGCAGCTTAATCTGCGCTGTATAGCCTCGAGTATACCTTAGGCATTGCAATTGGCGCTTAAAGAACTGCTTCATGGTTTCAATTCCAAGTTGTAGTGAACTGATGAGTTTCGCGAATAATGCTTGCCTCGCCATAACGACAGTCGATCGATTTATTTGCGTAAGGGCTGTGCCATGATGTCGATAGATGCAACGGAGGGTCACTATAAAACATTTTCTCGCTTGCAATTGATAGGCTCTCCATCTTAACCATAAAACTGTTCCTTCAGGTGATTGCTGTTATGGTATTCATGAATTATATACATACTATACGTCACGTGCCGTCGTCATGTTAACAGCCGTGAGCAGTGAGTTTTCTGGGTGCCTGTTTCAGAGAATGGTGAAAGTATTAGCAAGCGTTTTCATGCAAAATGCGCGCCTAACTCTTCCTTTTACGCATTAATAAAGTAGCCATATTTTACTAGAACAACTCACCATAGTAATAAGAATTACCATAAAAGATTCGCTGTGCAGTTTCCTTCTAACACGCATTGACATGAAATACCAAGATTTTTCTTCCTTATACAATGCAATGTCTCTCATAGCTAAGTACTACGGGAATGTTAAGTGTTTTGCGGAGCATCATACACAACGTCGTGTGTTGAAATTACAGACATTCTTTTTACGCAAAGTTTATGGACAGACACTGCGCATATACGCATTGCAAAACCAGTAGACCCCTTCAAAGCTACATAACTTGCGATATCCGCGTCGAAAATTTTCGCGATTTTGAAGAAGAAACTGCCGTTCAGGCATGACAGTAAAAAGAAGCCGACATATCCTTAAATAAGTATGGCTCGAGCCACCAATACCACAAGCATGCACGAAGGGAACGAGCGCGCGCAGCAGCCGAGCGAGCGAGCGCCGTCCTGGCCGTGACGTCACTCGTAGAGGGCGCCACTCCAACTTCTCGCCGCTAATAACAGCTTACGCTGTAAAAAAAAAAAAAAAAATGAGGACCCATTTCCACCCTCTGCAGGCGGATGACCAGCGAAGCTGTAGCAAACCACACATGATTAAGCGTCTTCACAGCTCTGCCCTGCTGAGCACGAGATCGCGGCATCGAATCCCGACTGCGGCAGCCGCATTTCGATGGAGGCGAAATGCAAAAACGCCCGTGTGCTTGCGTTGTAGTATACGTTAAAGAACCCCAGGTGGTCAAAATTAATCCGGAGCCCTCCACTACGGCGTGCCTCATAATCAGAACTGGTTTTGGCACGTAAAGCCCCAGAAAGAAGAAGAAGCGTCTTCACTCAGTGGAACTCATGGCAAAATTTGCTGGTCATGACTTTGATATGTCTGCCATGAGCGCTCCAGTCCATTCATATTCTGAGGCGTATTAAAAAGATGTTGCAGTTTCGCCCGAACGGCGAAGCTTCGATTCCGATATCAAATTAGTAGACAACTATACGAACCAAGGATGGAAGTTTTATCGGCCGTATAAACTTGTAAACATTGGCTTACTAACTATATTAACAAGCACGGTGTTACGCGTGCACAGGTAAACATGAACACATCTCACTCGATGACCGCGGAAACTCGCTGTCAGAACACTGGGGTGAGAAGGCGCGGTAAAAGCCCCGAGCGAATTGACCTTCGTGCCGCCTCTCGCTTCAACGCTAACTAAACGTCCAAAACACAGCGCATGCGAAGTTACCGGCAGTAGTTGAACTTGTTCACGTCGCAAATCCATTTGAAGATGAGGCCCACGCGGCCGCCGCCGGAGTAAGACGACACCCCCCCTCCCGGGCCTCGCGCGCGACACAAGCGCGCTTTCTCCCCGCCTTCTTCCCTCGCGCGCGCGAAATTGAGCAGCAAAGCGTTGGCTGACCCTCGCAAGCTTTCACTTGCACATACAGCGTATCGCCGGCATGCGGCGACGATGTTACCGTGTTTGGACTTTATACGGAACCTCACAGCGACGTCCCCGACCACGGCAGAATTGCTAACGCAATGTAATATAACCACTCACTTCACTATACATTGTCTCACTCATGCCTGAACCTTGGATTATTACTACCTTATTGAGTGGTTTCCATATTGGTGTGTACAGTCTGCTAGCGCGATAAGTCATCACCGCGAGTGAGCTTGTACACACAACGTGCTTCCATTTTTTCGCATGCAAGATGAACCGATATCACTGCTGCTTATCGTTCAAGAATTCACCACGTTCAAACTCACTTCCACTCACAAGTACTCACTCGTGTTCACACTCACCTGCACTCCCACTCAGTCAGGTTCACACTCACCTGCACTCAAAGTCACTCACTCACGTTTCCACTCACCTCCACTCAATCACAAGCACTCACCACGAACCACCACTCACACTCAGAGCACTCAGTCAGGTTCACACTCACCTCCACTCACGCTTACTCACATTACGTTCATACCCACCTGCACTCGCACTCACAGGCACTCACTCATGTTCACACTCACTCGCACTCACCTCCACTCGCACTCACTGGCACTTACTCGCACTAACCTCCACTCACACTCACTGGGACTCACTCGCACTGGCACTCACTCGCACTCGCACTCACCTGCACTCACACTCACTGGCACTCACTCTCATTCGCACTCACCTCCACTCATACTCACAGGCACTCATTCACACTCACCTCCACTCATACTCACAGACACTCATTCACACTCACTGGCACTCACTCGCTCTCATGCCTTTGAAATGAGTGCGAGTGAGTGTGAGTGAGTGAGTGCATTCATGAGTGAGTGCGCCGACCTATGCTTCCTACAAACTCGGCCCCGCGCGCTGGAAGCCGCGGCTACGTGATAGGTTGCCCGTTTGCCGAACGCCCGCCTAAACGCTGTTTCAGGCGAACACGAGATGCACGCCAGGCATCACTTTCTTTATCCTTGGGCTTCGTTTTCGCTCCGCCGATACATCTGATCGCACCGCGGTCTTAGACAGACGCTGATATACGTTCTCGAACGAGGCATCGAGCGACACGCTTACGCCTGCGGATCCCCAAATGAATCCCGCCGCCGATGCGGAACCGCCCTATACGCCAAGAAATAGCAACAATGGCACTGCAAGAAGAAACCCCTGCGCATGGACGAAGGAAGGAAAGAAAACACTAGGAGGGATCACGTCATCACGCAGCTAGCATCGGCAAGGCACCCGGCGTCCTCTGACGCAACCCATCCCTCCCTTCGGTGCCTATCTGCGCATTGGCTCAAGGGAAGCATAGGCGCTTTATATTTGCTGGAGGTTTCTAGGCATTGTTTGGTTCTGCGGTGTAGCCCTCCGAGCGCCCCCCCCCCTCCCTCCTGTCACCATCCTTCCTCGCCGCCCGCTCTCCGCTATACTCTTGCCCTTACCGCGCGTTTGGAGGTTAGAAATTAGCGATAAAGTGGTGAGGGCCTGTTTCCCACGAGCCTTCACTCGATATTTTGTTTTTGTAGCGTTAGCTATACTGGTCTAGCCAAGCCCGTTTCGCGCGGCACATCAAGAGCCGTGCTGCGCATGCGCAAGGATCAGTGATGTCACACGGCTTGCGCACCGGAGCCACCAGAGCCGGCACCTCTCGCGCACTCCGCCGCCGCCGCGCGCGACTCACCGCCGCCGGTCTGCGCATTCCAGAGGAGTGACGTCGTAGCCGTGGTAGACGCACTGGGGCCGGCGCGCGCTCGCTGTGCAGTCGCCGTCTGACACTGCGCTGGAGCCGCTGCGCTTCTGACTGGCGTTTGCCAGTGTGGTATAGCCATGGAGAAGGAGAGCGTAAATGCTGCTCAACAGCGCAGAAGAACGGAGAAGCTTGACTCATCGGATCCTGAAGTAGTTGCCTGGCAATTAGCGGTTGAGCGTAGGAGGAATGAACAGAAGAAGGCTATATACATGTGCCACATAATACGTATACCGCGTGTGTGTCATTGGAGCAGCAGTAAGCATGACAATCAAGCTAATCCTTGACAACCTAGACAACCAGGAAAGCTAAGAATAATCAGCTGAACCTTTGCTAACGCTACGTATATCCTGGCATAGCCGAGCTAAGCCACTGCAACTTTTTCTGACTAGGCTTCAGAATTGCCATGTAACTCTCCCTCGAATACTTCCTCCTTCCTCCATACCCATGCGTCCCTACTTTGTATTTCATCTGAGATAGGGAGGAAGAGAGTGCTGGGCTCGGATGATGAACACGACTCCGCGTGTGGACGCAGACGCCGCGCGTTAGGGCGCTGCTGCGGACGGTGAAATATCTTCCCTCGAGTGGCGAGCTGATGTGCACTGTCGTCGCATCGGTGATGAACTCGGGCGAGAAGGCGGGCCTCGGGTTTCCGCCGGAGCTGCGTATCATGGTGGATCTCTCCAAGAGTGCGAGCGTGCGACCGAAGATCTGCTTCTTTCTGCACCCTGTTGTAACTACGCGCGACGCTACACGAGCATCGGTATAACTCTCCGTCGCGTAGGGAATTCGGCACACCTTGAAGCTGGTGTGTCGGACCGCTTTCGTATACGCACCGTATACCATACCAAGAGCATTTTCAGGCTTGCCCCAGAGGCGGATTAAAGGAAGGGTAGTGTAAATCGTCAGTCATCAGTAGTTGCCTTATCCCCGGGACCATAATTTGCTAATGGACTTCGCTCTCCACCGTTTCTCAACCGCATTTTCCTTTCCTTTCTTTCTTTTTCTTTTTTTTAAATCTGCACATAGTATTTCTGAACACGAGCTTCGAATTCCGACCAGCGTATACGTTACAAAGAAAGTTGCCTAGCCTACAGCCTGTCAAATAAAATATAAGTCACAAAGAACTGGGCACTTGGCGCGCATTAAATATTCGATCACCCTTTCTCCGCTACTTTCCTTGTTTATTTATATACACTGCCTTCTTATGCAAGATCTTTGCAGATGGTCAATACACAGATTTAAGAAGCAATAATAATTACAAAGCAGAACTGCTGGTGCTTAAGTTTAACGCAAAATAGAAAAACAATTCTAAACACGTCCGAACAATCGTCATGAAGCAATGTCACGTCATAGCTTTAAAAATAGAATTGCCCCTATATCATTTTCGTAACTCGCAGCAGAGGCGGTATGTTCATCGCCGCATAAACGTTACAAGAAAGACAGGCGTTCATATCTATAGTTGGACGTGATGCGCATTCCAGCCAATAAAATAGCGGTTTACGTTGCTTCTTGGAAGCGTGAAAATCAAGTCGTCGACCGGGCACTTTAAATTCATCGGAGGCGGCTACAACAACATCTCAGACGTAAACCACGTCCGGCAAAACCTCAGTCTGAGGCAACGCTTCAAATCGCTGAAACGTACCATTGCTCTCGTTTAAAGATGGCGAGGGGGCTTGCAAACATTTATTCGCTTCATTTCTGTCCGTCCTGGTGGTTAGTGTGAAATGCATCGAATATTCAATGCTTCTTATTTCTATTGATGTACTTCTCTGATTTAATTTTGTTTGGCATTAAATTGAACCTTTCTTTGCATACGTCCCCGGGGTTTGATGTTGGTCGGTTTTTTGCCGTCGACTGCTCGCCTGACATGCACGTGAGCCACGCTCCACGACCGACACTGTGGTGCCAAGGAGCGCACCGCTGCTCTGCAGTAATGAAGCAATAAATATCACGACCTATAAGCTGTTCATATAATGTCGGCTCATAGGTGCCTCCATCACACTTATCTGTCATTCCAATAACGCGTGATATTAAGCATTGTCAGCATCTTCTTCCTTATTTCGCTATATATGAGCTATAACCCCCCACCTTGAAGGCGTGGCTGCTTCTCCGCACCTCGCCGCCAACGAACGGCACGACACCGTTCTTTAGAATGGCCAGCGACACAACGGCCGTGGGCACCACTTCTTGCTTCTGCAGGCCTTGGTCATCAAGCGGACCATTCAGAGGACCAGCACGGCCACGAGTTTTTCCACGCATGAAAAGCCAGGAGGCTAACCAGAATGCACGCTAATTTCCTGGCTATGTTCGACTGGGATAGCATAGTGTTGGTCACTGTAGATGCCTCTCGAAGTCGGTTGGTTAGTCGCTCACCGGTAGCCGAGCCACTGTAGATTGGGAGCAACCTAACTGCTGATATTGAGTGCATAAAAAAAGGCACGTACCCACGAGGAGTAGAGGTATGGTGATGACGTTCCCAGACAGTGACACTTATCCACAAAGGGGGATTGTAAAGAAGAGGGAATAGAAAAAAAAGAAGAGTGGTGATAGTAATAATGAGAATATTAAAACTACAAATAATCACTATTATTTTAATATTCGACCGCTGCAAGCGCGCGCGCTGTTTTTGTTGTTGGGCCTCAAGTACGGCGCGCACGTATACCCACTACAGGGGTCAGTGGATGGACCAATAATGGGGCCGGTCGGCAGGAATAGCGGCATGAAGTCAAAGATAATGAGAATAGAAAAGGAATGCTCGAAAATAACGAGTAATTTCTAGTCAGTCTTGGGTCTGTATTCACAAAAAAATCTCTTAATGTGCTAGCTGAAGATGGCCATAATCTCCACGATCGTCTCGTTACTGCATCGACCTCGTGAAAGGCAGGCACCAGTACGCCGCTTAATGAAGAAACGTCTCTACGTAAGACAACTCTCGTAGACAGGCGCGGATCCAGGGGGGATGTCCGGATGTCCTGACCCCCCCTCAGATTTCTGCATCGCCCCCTCGCTGACAGGGGGAGGGCCCTGTCGCAAAAAATATAGCCACCAGTATTCTTCAAACGTATTTTTCGCGAGTACCAGTGATATCAGCCATGTAGAAGTAAAGCTAGCTCGCTCACAAGCTTAGTTGTATACCGTCGGGGTGTGGTGTCGCGAAGTTGTTGTAGTTATTTTTTTTTCATGAACACCTTGGACCTCCTGGCGCCGGCGGTGCCTTACTCGTCCCGTCGGTGGCGTCGAATGAACGAGGGGACGTCCCTTTTGCCAAGCACGCCGATGTCCGCGCGAGTGCCTTCGCGCCTGATAAACTTAGTTGCCCCTTGGGGTGTCATCGGTTGCCTCATTGGCTGTCATCGGTTCCGCGACCAACCTGCTTAATGAAAGAGACCACTTGCTGAAGTGTTCATATACAGGGTTTGTCCGAAAAGTAATGTGAGTGATTGCATTGTGAAGCGACTATACGTCGCAGCGCGCTAAGACCAGTTGGGATTGGTGGAGGGGGAAGTTAGCTTACGCAGGCGCGGTCGCTCAGTCGTCTGCGACCATCTGGAGCGTAAGGACAAGGTTTTTCGTCAACTCATTTTCATTTACCGTGCAAGCCGTAATTGCAGCGCTCGTTGAACAAAGGATTGCCATCGAGTTTTGTGTGAAACTCGGCAAGTCTGCAGTGGAAAGTTTTCCTATGATATAGACAGCTTTTGGTGATAACTGTTTGTCAGAACGCCAAGTTTACCGGGGGCACAAGGTCTTTTTAGGAGGTTGTGAAGAGGTCAACGATGAAGCCCGCGCTGTACCGCCATCAACGACCATCACCGACGAAAATGTGATGCGCGCGAGAGATCTTTTGTTCTCAGACCCTCGTTTGAGTGTCCGTTTAGTGAAACAGACAGTAAACATTCCAAAAAGTACCGTTCACGAGATTGTGACGAATAATTTTCAGATGCGAAAAGTGTGCGCGAAGATCTTGCGCAAAACGTTAATGGACGACCAACACTCGAGCAGAGTTGAAACGTGCCAGGAGGTTTGGGACTTCTGCGAAAGTGACCCCCACGTTTTGGACAAGGTCATCACAGGTGACAAGACTTGGGTGTCTGAATGAGACCCCGAAACAAAAAGGCAAAGTGCCAAGTGGCACTGCTCGGCGTCCCCTCGGCCCAAGAAAGCCAGAATTAGCAAGTCAAAGGTCAAGACCATGCTCATTGTGTTCTTTGACATCAGTGGCCTTGTCCACCATAAGTTTGTACCCTATGGTACAACCATGAACGCCAAATTCTACGTTAAAGAGCTCAAGCGACTCAAACGAACGATTCTTCGCACCCGGCCTGATATCGGGGGCGATTGGAAACTTCACCATGACAACGCACCATGCAGCCTGCACCGCCTTCCTCGTGACCCGCTTCCTGGCCGATTGAAAGATGCCAACGGCTCCCCAGCCGCCCTACAGACCTGACGTGGCTCTCCCAGGCTTCTTTATTCTGCGCCTGAAAATTCCCATGAAAGGACATCATTTCGCGACAGTTGGCAAAGTCGAAGAGGCTTGCACCAAGGCTCTAAAGGACATTCCTAAGGAGGCCTACCGTGACGCCTTCGATGGTTGGAAATCTCGCTAGAAGCGATGTAACGACGCAGGAGGAGCCTATATTGAAACATGTTATTGTGTTGTACCGATCTGACAATAATTCTTTTCAATCGACTCACTGATATTACTTTTCGGACAAACCCTGTATAAATAATAACAACTAACAGCTAAACTAAGAACTACGCATGGGCAACTTTTTTTAACTGTAGCACTCATTGTGATCACAGTTACACGTTGACAATATCCAGTACGAGCACAGTACCGTACGTACGCTACAAGTTTTTCATTGTAACTTCGCAGTTTTATTGGCGTACATTAAGCATAGGAGGGTCAAAGCCGCTGTATCCGTTTATCTGAGTCGGCGTTCTCGCGGAACGGGGCGAAGTATCGAGCAGCGGCTGCGAAGTGGGGGAGCGTGACGTCAGCGGCCAACGCCAGTGCGCGGGCCAAGGATGGCGTCGAGTGGTTAGAGAAACGGGAGCAGATGCGCGCCTTGTGTAAAAGGATGGCGTCGCGTGGGAAAGAAAACATGAAGACGCTGGCTCGTGCTCTCGGCTACGACACTACATCGTTCTTCTTGTAGGTGGTGTCGTGAGTCTTCATACGCGGTGATTCCCATATCGTAAACAACCAGCGTAGTGGTTGCCGCGTTGGAGCTCCAAAGCAAACGAAGGTGTCTCAGCCGAACACAAAGAATCTCCTTAAGGAAAACAAGGTGTCCCAACAGAACTCCAAACACGGACCCGTGCTTACGCATTTATAACGAACCTGCAACAGATCATCCCAAATTTTATTTTAAGAAGCAATACAGGCTAGATATACCGGGTGTTCAAAATTAAGCATTATGGTTTTCTTAAAATTACGCACTGGGAGGCACGTGAAGACCACCTGCGCAAATAAGTTATGTGGCCAGGGGGCACAAAGTGAGATGATAATTATCGATGTCAGCAGCCGAATTGACTAAAATTGAAATATTAACGTTTTATTGAATGCATTAAGGAACACGACTGCCTCTAAGTTTTCAATACAAACATACGCACTTACTGCAGTCGACAAAAAATAATTGTTCAACTTTAGTTAATTGGGCTGCTCACAGCGATTATTATCATCTCACTTTGTGCCCCCCTGGCTACATAACTTATTTGCACAGGTGGTCCCCGCGTGCCTCCCAGTGCCTAACTTTAAGAAAAACATAAAGCTTAATTTGGACACCCTCTATTATGAGGCACAGCCGCCAAGCACATGGCTGTATTGAGTAACGTCCTTTTCCTATATGCTCGGAGAAAACGATACCTGGCTTCGCTACAGGTCTTCTGCCTCTTTCTGGGGTTTTACGTGCCAAAACCAGTTCTGATTATGAGGCACGCCGTAGTGGAAGGCTCCGGATTAATTTTGACCACCTGGGGTTCTTTAACGTGCACTACAACACAAGCACACGGGCGTTTTTGCATTTCGCCTCCATCGAAATGCGGCCGCCGTGGGAGGGATTCGATCCCGCCCTCTCGTGCTCAGCAGCGCAACGCCCGAGCTGACTGAGCCACCACGGTGGGCTACAGGTGTTGCTCTAGACGTATAAAACGCGGGTTTATCGTGAGCAGAAACGGTGAATTTCGGTAAATAAGAAAGGCTACTATCATCATCATCATCATTGACAGAAGCTGACCCCCCCCCCCCCCGCCCCCCCTCAGAAGAAACCTGGATCCGCCCCTGCTCGTAGATATACGGACCTACATGAACGCACAATTAGGAGATTCATAACATGGTCGATTCAGCATCGGCTCCTTTCGGAGCTGGAGCACGCTAAATTCAACCTTTAAGTCCACTGGACCATAGCCTATAAGACCTATAAGATCATTGCCGATGAGACGGCTGCAAGGTACTTCCCGGTTAGCGTGGTTGAAAAAGTGCGGTTTAATGAGCTTGAGCCATCGAATGGTCACTAGTTCAAGGGGGACGAAAGCCGCCGTTGGGGCACATGGCTTGACGCTTCTGCTTATGCATAAAAACCTTATACCGCTGCATGGGTGCCATCCATAGCTTGCAAAAAAAATGCAACAAAGATTTCACAGGCTCGTAGATCCATACGTGCTAATGGTAATCATGCATAACATACGTGAGCTTTACACCTCTTCAGCGAGACCATGCCTCTGCAACATCTTCCGAGCTCACAAGTGGAGTTTCGTTGTTCTCTAAAACTAGAGGTTCGCCTGACGCATCCTTGCACTAAGCGCAAAATTCATTACGTGCGCAATAACCTCTCAGATTTAAGCCTTGTTATCAGTGGCGCTGAATCCTTAGGGGACTTTGCGAGCGGGAAGCATGGTTTCTGTCATGCATGCTCGCCAGACAAATAGTCAGCCTTGACAATGTAGGTGATTTATTACAGCGCAGCTGTATATGGCTAGGTTCTGGCGAATCGCGTCCGCAGACAAAACGACTCGTAGAACAACAATAAGAAAAAAAAGTTGGTCAATCCTGGTGATAGTGCAGAAAGGGTCCAAGCATAATGGCACATACCCCTCTCATGTGGGCCGATCCTGATGATAGTGCAGCTCAATGGCACATACACCTGTGGGCTCGGGGACCTTTAACGCGCCCTTGAACTACCCTTGTCACACGTGGGACCCAAAGAGACAAAAACAATGCACCGGCGCAATGAACGCTGTTGCCCAAACGCTAGTCTATGGAAATACGTGTGGAAACGTCAGTGATAAAACATGATAGTCTACCAACCAATTGCTGTGTCTCATTCTCTCTTGACATAGCGATTTCCCTGGCGACGTCATCAGTTGCCCCTTGGACTCGGTATGGGTAAGGCCTGTGTCGCTCGTTCTCCGAAGAGGAAGATCCCGCCTTCAAGTAGCGCCGGCGGGCTCAACAGCGCGAATAGGTACGAAAGCGACGCGAAGCCGAACGGGCTGCGGCCCAACGTGCTGTGGCCGATGGTGCAAGGTGGTGGGAATCTAGTCGCCTAAACTCGCTTTCACTCACACATACAGCATACGGCGCGCGGAGACGCAATGAAGTTATTCGTTGTGTCTTTCCAAGCATTTAACATAAGCAACAAATTAAAACAAATTTAAGATATATTTAAACAAAACCAATAGCTTCGCTGGTCTTCTACCTTCATGTAGTGGAAGATATGTGAATTTTTGGACGAAATTGGAAATGTTGTCAATTGTTATATCGCTTGCTTTTCCACAAACAGTTAATTAGTCAATGATCAAAGGATGTTAACATGCGATCATATGAAAAACATGCCGTCACTACATAAAGCCAACAGACAACGAAGCCAAGGAAAGCATCGGGGGAAATTAAGTGTAGTTGAAACTGGAATGTAGAAAATAATGAAGAAAAGGAAAATGAAAGTGGACGAAACGATAACTTGTCGCCGGCGGGAGCCAAACCCGCAACCTCCGCATTACGCGTGCGTTGCACTACCAATTGTGCTACGGCGACGGCCATCAATTCGTCCACTAACTTGGGTATTTATGTTTACTAGATCTAGCCCTAGGAGTGTTAGCCAGTGCCCCTCAGAACCATGGTGGGCGGATGTGGAACATCTCACGTAACACGTGATCTTGTGAGAGCAGGCACTTGACTAATACACCCTCGCATACCCTCGCAACCGGAGGTAGCGGGTTCGGCTCCCGCCGGCGACAAGTTATCTTTTCGTCCACTTTCATTTCCCTTTTCTTCATTATTTTCTACATTCCAATTTCCACCGCACTTAATTTCCCCGATGCTTTCCTTGGCTTCGTTGTCTGTTGACTTTATGTGGTTATGACTAAAAAAATCGAGCCCCTCGGTTCCCATTCTTCTTTCGTATGCCGGCACTAAAATAACTTTCGCAAACGTGTTTAAGCGGTCAGTATAAAAATACTGCTAAAATACAGCACGTTCAGCAGTTTCTGCTATTAAGCATGAGTCAATCAGTCAAATCAATTGAATAGTACAATATAAATGACAAAAGTATACACACAAGAATATGGTAAGTGTTAATACATAATTACAATATCTATTTCACTAAATAAGGTTATTAAGGCTTTTGAAGCAGATTCCTTTTCACCGAAAGGAAGATCATCAAGACGATTCATTGCTGACCTCACAAAGCATATTCTTGTCCCCCTCTTTCCCAAGTTCGACGGCCCTCAAGACCCCTTCGCTTGATGATGTCACAAACGAATCGCATTTTCGTGGGTGTACGAAGTAAGGGCGGCAAAGCTGGTGCCTAATTTCCGGTTGTAATTGCGTTTCCGGTCTGTCGCACGCCTCCGTAGAAGGGCGGCTCCTCTCAAGCCTCTGTACAAGCACCCCTTTTGTGTTCACGCTAAGACGGCTGGCCACCCTGCGGCTTCCATGGTATAGGGGTGGGGACAGTGGGTGTAAAAAGGCTTAGCTGCAGCCTCTACTCCTTCTTTAGTTCGATTCTTGACCGAGTGACAGGTTTCCTCCTCTCTACCACCACAGCTTCGATCCATTACGTTCGATGTTTGCGCTCCAGTCGTTTAAATACCCGATGCGAACGCTTAGGTGTCGAACCTCAAGACCGGAAGCAATACGCGACGTCGCCACGAATGAGAAGAAGTGCCACACGTCTGTAAGGCGCGGGTTCCCGACAGCTCGCGCCTCATTACGTAGTATATGGTCTGTCGTTTGCAAACTTGCGACTCTGAAGAGCCGCCGGGTGCTGGCAGAGTATCTGTTTCGCGCCGAAAGGAAACGAATATCCACGGATATTGAGAGCAGCCATCTCATTTACGGTTCCTACATTATCTTGATCAATATGGCGGTAAATCGGCAATCGTACTCATCGCGTTTCTGTAATCACTGGCAGCGACAAAAAAAAAAGACCCAGAAAAACAGCGCAAAATGCCAGTCAGCTCGTTACGAGATGCGAAATAAAAGCCAAATTTGCAGGAAATCTTAAATACGATAAAACCCGGCCCGTTGACTTAATACGATAAAATACGAAGACCCTGCTCGCTGCGTCCCTGCCTCCACTAAATAGCATTGTGTCACTTTTTCGGTTCGCACCAATTAATACATTCTGTCACTTGTTCGACGTATTTCATATTCCCACTTTACTATAGCCATGATAAGACAATGTTGACTCTGAGGGACTGATTTATTGTCTTTATACGAGGGGCGTGCCATAATAAATAGCACCGTTTCAACGTGCACTTTCTCAACATAAGAGAGCAATGTACTTCTCCCACCGGGGAGGGAGTCTTGCTAGGCCCTCCTGAAAACACTTCACTGGAGTGCTGTACACCCTTGCCCGGACTGCAGCATCGCACCATCTTGCAGTCCCTGTATCTTAGCGAAATGCTGACCACCGCAGGGGTCCCTTCAGGTCTCCGAGCAGGGGATTGCCGCTGTAGTGTCACACGGGAAGTCCCGTAAACGCCTCCATTTCGGAGAAAGTGATGCGGCTGTCCTCCATAATGATGTCTTTCACCCGCCTGATGCATGGCGTTGTCGGCGGCTGTACGCGACTGGTCCCCTTCGCCGTTGACACGCGGTTCTCTTTCTTGCCATCCGCCCAGTTGCAGACCGATCTGCTAGCCACGCGATACCACAAGTCGCCGGCGAATCTCCACAGCCGCTGACACCCTCCTTCCACGAGAACCGCGACGTCCTTCGCTGCCCTCGCCGGTCGCTCACCATGCTGTCCACCGCTCGGCTACTATCGCGCGCTGGGAACATGTGCACTGGTGGCCACAAAATGGATGCTACCAGCACGTGCTGCCGTCTGGTAATGAAAACAACTCCCCGTCTACTCGTGACAGACGCGCTGACAGAGGACAGGGCCACCCATGCGCTGCGGGAAATTCGCTGGTGCAGTTCATCATGGTACGCTCCTTGTACAAAGATTTCTTGCCCCCTTGTCACAAACGTCTCTAACACGCCAAGCAGTATACCATATATTCATTAACCTCCATTCCTCGTGTTTCTATATAAACGCTCTGCTCTAGCAAATCATATTTCTAGTACCTTCTCTTTTCTTTTGGTTAACTTTCTATTTAGTCGTCACTTTTGCCCAAAGAGCCAGAAAAAAATAAACATCATGAGTCAGAACAATTTGCCACATAATTATGATTTTTAGAGTAGACCGCTTTTCCTATTCGTTTCTTTAGTCAACTTCATTATATCGAGGGGAAACATGCACGTATACACGCATTAGGAGCTAATTACAGACTGGCATTTTTGTCACTAAAGCCTGACCTTCATTGTAAGCAGATTCACTGTGACGTGTTTGTACGCAGCCTTCGAATGATATGAACCGAACGATCGAGTACAAGCCGTTTAGATGCGTTATCATTTGCGCTGAGCATAAGTCCTAGGTGTCGCGACGCCGGTTTCTTCAAGCTCGACCGGCGTTACTGCTGGGTAGCGTGGCGTTATCGGCAGACTGCCGGCGTCCGGTAGACCATAGAGACCAGGCAGGGGCAAGACGATTTCTTAGTGTGAAACTTGCACAGTTTATTTCATGGTTGACGAAGGTTAGAAAAGAAGAGAATGAATGAATAGAAAATACATGGTGGGGCCGCTTAAAGAGAGAGAGAGAGAAAGAGAGAGAAACGTGGTGGGAAAGGCAGGGAGGTTAACCGGAAAAGATTCTGGTTTGCTACTCTGCACTGGGGGAAGGGGAACGTGAAATGAAAGGCGGAAAGAATAGGGAAGAGAAAAAGCAGTCACGAAAAAAAAATTCAAGGATGTTAGAGGGCCGCTTAATAGGCCTTCTAACATCGTAGGCGGGATTTCGCTCACGTCAACGTCACGTGACAGGTACTGAGTCCAGTGGGGGGTGCGTCGCCTGCTCCCTCTCTCCTAGGCGACGTTTCGGGGGCTTGCCTCCGATAGCGATGACTTGAGGATTCTGTCCTGCATCGTTCGCTCTCTGGGTGCACGTACCCAAAGGGCCTGGTAAACAATGCGACACGAGGCCCCGGTGGTACACAGTTCGGGGAAGGCGGAACCCCTCGCCTGCAGGGCGCGCACACACACAAAGGGCCCATCAATCACTGCGACTCGCCCGCCAGATTGAGGACCACTGGAGACCGCCATAGCAAATCAAGGATTCACCCTCTGTTGGTTTAGGCATGGGCCTCCGATAATTCCCCTTGCACGGGGCGTCACATATTAATCGTAACGACCGGGCTGTCAGACGTCAATCTTAATCCTTTTTGACACGGGGCGTGACATGTCAATCGTAACACAGGTTACGATTGACATGTGAACAGCATTGTGAACAAGGGACCCGTACGGATCCCGAAACGTCATTTTATTTTCATTTTGACCTTGGTCAGTGACCTGCTTCACAAATAACTATGCTTTTACCTGACCAGACGGTATTCCGTCGAACTCTTGACTACAGGTAAGCTGCATGTCATATCAGCTGGCGGTGTGACCCAGTTCCCAGGCGGAGTATTTTTCTCGGCTGTAGCAACGGCGGAGTGGTTGAGAGGTAAAACCTCCGACCTGACACTCTGTGGAACCGGAGTTCGAATACATTCGGGGCAGAGGGCGCATTTATTTCTCTATAAACCTCGGAAAGCGCTTTGGGACTCCTGGCACGGACGCCAGTGGTCACGGGCGCTAACGGCGCACATCAAAAAGACCAGGGGAGTGAGTCCAAAACAGCTATTGGTGCAAAACGGTTTGCGCAGAAACCACTTTTAAAACTGAATTATGGGGTTGTGCGAGTCAAAGCCCCGACCTGCTGATTAGGAGGCACTCCGTAGTTGGGCACTGCGAATTAATTTCGACCACCTGGGTATCATTAACGTGCACCCAATGCACGTTACATGAGCGTTCTCGCACTCAGCCCACATCCGAATGCGGCCGGGATCGAACCCATGACCTCGAGCTCAGTAGCGCAATGCAAAAAAAAAAAAAAAAAACACCTCATAAAGTGGGAATTTCCACGGCTGCATAAGCTCAATGACACAGTTTTCAGATCGTAACAGCGCCTCTTGAAGCACCAATAATTTGTACTGAAATTGTTCGTTTCACGAAGCACAGAGGCAAAATTGTGCAGTGCTCGTTCGGCACGCGTGCCTGAGCGCTCTCGAAAAGTGTAAATAAACGTATACCCGAAACCGCGAACGTGTGTTGACTTCAGTCAGCTCTGGAACAGTACAACATATAACTTTTTCTATATATATATATATATATATATATATATATATATATATATATGCATATCATAAGAAGCCAACAAACAATAACACCAAGGACAACATCCATTTTCATTTACATTAATTTATCATTTTATTTATTTCAAGTAATAAGTGCAAGTAAGTTCCCCTATGTTGTCCTTGGTGTTATTGTTTGTTGGCTTCGTATGATATGCTTATTAAAAATCGGGCCCCTCGGTTCCCTTTCTTCTCGTTCACACACACACACACACACACACACACACACACACACACACACACACACACACACACACACACACACACACACACACACACACACACACACACACACACACACACACACACACACACACATATATATATATATATATATATATATATATATATATATATATATATATATACACCTCCACCTCCATGAAAGCTCACGAATCACTTGGGGAAATCAGCGTTCGCGACTAGAACGATAAAGCCGCGAGAGGTATCCCAGCCGATCGAGCACCCAAACAAGGTTTATGTCTCTGTAGTTCTCTGTAGTTGTCTCTCGTGTCTCTGTAGTCCACCGATGAATCGTACACGCGTTGACTTATATAACGTTGTGTGTAATCGCGCGAATTCCGCATATGAAAGGTCACGGTGGGCCGTGAAGTAGCGGAGGAGAGGGAAATAAGCCGCCGCTTCGCTCGAAAGGCGAAGCGTCGATCGCGATAGCAATCAAGTGGACAGCTATACGAAGTAAGAATAGTTGTTTTATCGGCCGTGTAAGCTATAGTAAACATAGGGATACTAACTAAATTATCAAGTATGGTGTCACGCGCGCAGAAGCAAACATGAACACATCACACTCGATGACCGCGGACACTCGCTGCCAAAGCGCTGTCAAACTCGCTGTCAAACTACCCCCCCCCCCTCCCCTCCCCCTCCCCTCGCCACGGGAGACGCCGCGGAAGTCGGCACGTTTTCTACCCACTTTCCTCTCTTTCTCGCGGGTGAGATTGAACCGCGATCGTCGGCTCCCGGCGCACACTTTCACTTGCACATAGAGCGTACGGCACGCGACGACGATTTTATCGCCCTTGGTCTTTATCCGGAACCTCACGGCCATCGCGACGGCAGAAATGCGCCTGAAGTGTCCGTATAATTGCTACCGCAATAAAGGTAGTTTGTGTAGACGATGCTCTAATGCAAATGGTTTAGACATGTACGGTCACGCCTTTTGAATGGGCACTGGGCATGCGAAAATCACATTTTGACTCTACATTTCAAGTGGAATTCTAGGGTTCGAATTCCAGAATTCGTAGTGGAAATACAGGTAAATTTCGAAGCACGGCCACACGCTACACGATGCGTTATCTTCTCTTTTATTACGGAAGAAAACGCATTCCCTCCCTACTATCGTTTCTATATTTCAATTGTGCTTAGCGAATGTAGGTGCTCATTGATGTTATAGGCGGTCAAATTTCCTTCTCGTTGCAATATCTGGCAATATTTTAACACGAAAGTGTTTTATGCCGGGGTCCACCAAGACTTCACTGACGTATTTCCGTCACGGAAATACGTCAGCTTACAATGTACACGAACATAATACAAAGAAAGAAACCAGAAGAAAAAGTTCCACAAACATGCAAAATCTGGAAATCGAACCCACGACCTCTCGGTCCGCGACGATAGATCGCCGAGCGTTTAACCCATTGCGCCACAAACGCATTTGCAGAGAGCTACACAGACGCGCCTTATATATCTAACACTCCTCCGTGTACCCGCGCTCTTGCTCGGGGCGGTGCCGCCGCCTACGAGCAGAAAAGAGAAGTACTGCATTATGACACTAACGCGCACCGACAGTGAACGCTTCGGTGGTCTCAGCACTACGACGCCTCGATGCCAGCATTCGAAGGGACGCTGGCATCAAGAAGCACTACCAGCGCCACCTAGGTGGCGTTCACCGTACTCAGCACAGCGGAGCGTGGCCTCCGCAATTAGCTCTGAAAATGTTTCTGAAGTTGATCGCGGAGGCTGCAATTACGACGCGCTGTACGCGCTGATTTGACTCGGTGACGATTCAGTTACGTGCTTTGTCTTGCGCGTTGTATTAGTGTGTCAGTTACGTGCTTCGTCTTTCGCGTTGTGCTAGCGTGTACAGCGTAGTGCAGCTTCCATATGCACGACGGTTGCTCATGGTCATCGACGTTGGTAGTCGTGATGGAGGAGACGTGCCACCAGGCGTCAGCGTGGGTGCATCAACGCCTAAGGGCGCTTTAGCCACAAAACACCAATAGACATTATATATCAATGTGCAATAAACATTACACTACTTCTGTGAAGACACGTTTCACTTTCGTGTTCTATACCGATTCCTATATAAGAGGGATCAACCAAATTTCTTTTGAAGACAGCGACGATGTGAGATAAAAAAAAAGACTCACGTGCTCCCCCCCCCCCCCCCCCCCCTCTCCTGCTTTTCTGTTTATATTAATGTTTAGTTTAAGTGCTATTTCTGGCCCCTGGAGATATTTTTGCTCAGGTCTTCTTGGCCATCTATCACAGTGTGTGTGGGCCACAGTTCTGAAATACATCACAATTAAAAAAAAAGCTAGAAAGGTCGGCATGAAGTGGCTAGGCTATAACCGGCTAGTCTACACTTGAGATGCGGAAATGGGAACAAAATAAGCAGTAAGCGATGAGGAGTAGAGGTATAACGGGGCCTTATGTATGTACAAGCACAGCCTCCGTAATGTGTTTCTACGGCGTGGGAGAGGTTCGGTTTTGTTTGACGTTTGCGTCATTCTACCGGAGGCGGTCGCTGTTTAGAGAGTGGCTTTGTTTGCTAGCACGTGTTGCTAAATGCACATTCTCCTTCGTCTTTCTGCGGCTTTACGTGCCAAAAACAGTTATGATTATGAGGCATGCCGTAGTGGAGGGCTCCGGATTAATTTTGACCACCTGGGGTTCTTTAACGTACAGTACAAAGTTCGGAGGAAAGCGATATTTCGACAGTCTTCACATTGCAGGAAACACGAGAAAACAAATGTTTTCTCCAGGCTTTCCGCAGAGTTATCCGCTGGGATGGCGTGCCCTTGAACATGATTATTGACACGGGATCACCGTTTTCTATCATTCCGCAGGAGGTGTATCTAAAGCACCGTCTGAGTTGGCCACGCTTATCGAAATGCAAACACACGCAAAGCTGTTACTTGGGCAAGCTACCCACTGTCGGTGAACTGCACCTTCAAGTCCATTTTGCGGGGAAGGCTGTACCTACCACACTGATTGTTACAGGCTGTTCGGGTCCGAGACTTGGCGGAAGGGACTGAATCCAAGCGTTTTCGCTTCTGCCGTCCGGTTTTCTAGCTACGGTTCAATCGACGTCAGATGATCGCGACAGCCTCAGGACCGAGTTTTCTGCCCTTTTTGAGGCAGGGCTTGGAAACATTCAGGGGCCACCTGTGAAATTTCATATTCGAGAAGGCGCCCAACCGAAGTTCCACAAGGCGCGGCCAATCCCTTATGCTCTTCGTGAAAAAGTGGAAACGGAGCTGGACCGTTTAGTGGAGCAAGGCATATTATCGCCCATAGCACATTCTGAGTGGGCGGCGCCAGTCTCGTACCAGTAAGTAAGAAAGACGGGTCCCTTCGCATCTGCGGCGATTTCAATACCACAGCCAACGCTGCCTGCATAACTGAGCAGTACCCTTTACCAAACATGGAAGACATTTTGCGGGGCTACGTGGGGGATCGTTTTTCACAACACTGGACCTTAAGAATGCATATAACCAACTGCTTTGGATGAGGAGGCCGGAAGTTGGCCGTGATAAACACTGACAAGGGGTTTTGCTATAACTGTCTTCCGTTTGGAGTTGCCTCGGCTCTCGCTATTTTTCAGCAGCGCATGGAAACGGTCCTGGCCGGCCTTCCAGCCGTGCAGGTGTATTTGGACGATGTATTGATAGCGGAACGTTAAGACGGTAATGGCTCATTGCTCCGGGACGTTTTGCGCAGGCTTCAAGAGAATGGTATCAAGCTGAAGGCCGAAAACGCCATTTTTGCAAAGACGCCATCGTCTACCGGGGACATCGCATCGACAAAGGCGACTTGCCTCCGCTTGAGAAGAACCTAGCAGCAATACGCGACTCACTACGGCCTACATTTGTGAGTGAACTGCGCTCGTTCTTGGGCCTGTTGACTTATTATCACTGGTTCTTGCTACACATGTCAACGATTTTGGCCTCGTTGTATCTTCTACTTGAACAAGAGCATAAATTGCACAGGGGAGCGTCGCAGAAAAATTCATATCTCAAGGCTAAGCAAAAGCATCTGAGTTCGCCTGTTCTGACGTATTTCGATCGCAACCAACCTGGCCGCTTGGAATGTGATGCCTCACCTTCGAGTTTAGGTGAAGTAATCTCGCACCTAACTGCGAAATTGGATAAGCCCATTGCCTTCAGTTCACGCACGTTAACACACGCAGAAAAGAATTATTCTCAGCTCGAGAAGGAAGCTCTCGCATTGGTGTTCGGAGTAACAAGACAGAGAGAGAAAATGAATTAATGAAAGGCAGGGAGGTTAACCAGGACTGAGCCCGGTGGGCTACCCTACACTGGGGGAAGAGAAAAGGGAGATAGAGATTAAGAGAAGAATAGAAAGTCGGCTGTGGATATCGCCGACGTAGCAACAGATCTCTGCTCTATCACTGACGATCAATCAGTCCGGATCATGAGTAACAAAGTTTCAAGGCTACATGCTGGGCCGCGAGCATACGGACCACCAACCACTAGTGGGACCTCTACGAGACGATCGACATGTGCCCTTAATGGTGACGGTCCGTATTCAGAGATGAGCTCTGTTTCTAAGCCAATATCGGTAGTGCATTGAATACAGGGCCGGCAAGGAGAACGCCAACGCGGACGCACTCCTCCGCTTGCCCGTGCCGATACCAGATATTTGTCGATCGGGCACCTTACCAGAATACGTGCTGTCTTCAGAGAACCTTGACAGCTCGTTCGTGCAAGCGGGTGCCATACGGGCGCTGACGAACGCAGATAAAGACCTCAGTGTTGTGCATCAAATTGTACTTAATAGGATGGCCAAACGCATGTCACCATGTCACAATCACCTTTAACCTTATTTTAGCAGAAGACTGGAGCTGTCAAGCGTAGAAGGCCTGCTCTACTGGGGTCCATCGCATCGTCGTACCCCGCAAAGCGCGAGTATCCATGCTCGCTGAGCTACATCGGTCACACCAGGGTGCATCTCCGATGAAAACACTGGCTGGGACGCTGTTCTGGTGGCCTGGGTTAGATAGTGAGATTGAAAGCATAGGACGTTCGTGCATCTCATGTGTACAAGCGCATGCCAATGCCTCATCGCTAGGCTCCTATCTGTTGGCCAGAAACGGGGACCAAGTGGTCATGGCTTCACATTGATTATGCCGGCCCAATAGAGGGACGCATGCGGTTGATAGTCGTCGACTCGCATACTAAGTGGATCGAGGCACTTACCGTCAGGTCGGCTACCACAGAAGTCACAATCGCGCGGCTTCGCAAATTGTTCGCTCGTTTTGGCTTGCAGCAAACAGTTGTATCAGATAACGGGCCTCAGTTTGCAAGTCAGCAGCTTTCACAGTTCATGACTGCCAACAACACAACTCATCTACGCAGTGCGCTGTAGCACCCACAATCTAATGGTATCGCAGGGCGCGCGGTCCACACCAATAAAGGATGGCCTTCTCAAGCACTCTATGGTGAACGATCTCGAAACAAAACATGCGCGAGTGCTGCTATCCTATCGACGTACCCCACTACCGTGCGGCAAGTCTCCTTCAGAAATGGTGCTGAACTATCAAGTTCGTTCACACTTCGACACTTGTGTCCTTTCTCTACCTCGAAGTTACTTGCAGCCTCCCAGTTTCCAGTCCGGGACCAGGTGTGGGTGCGCAACTTTGGCCAAGGCAGGCGTTGGCGTCTAGGCATCGTCAAAAGCACCGAGGGTTCACGGCTGGTAACGGTCGACACTCCAGATGGTGGCCTAGCCAGGCGTCACTTGGACCAAATTTTACGTCGGGTGCCTGTGTCACCCGTGGCCCCAAAAGTGGAGGGTCCCGACTCGGTTCAAGCCAGCCCGGACAACAAGAATTGGCCGACGTCAACGCGAGAAGGCTGGTCCAGTCCGGCCACTCCTGAACCAACTCGCGCCGTGCCTGTTCCTTGGACAACCCCTCCAACATCCCTTCCAGCCGAACAGGCTCTCCGTCCCCCAAGTCCACCGGTCTTACGGAGGTCTACCCGACAACGAAGACCCGTGCAAAGACTGCAGTTTTAAACGAGAGGGAGAAATGATATGAAGTGCTTGGAAGTGCTGTGATAACACGTGTCAAACCAGAAGTGATATGCGACTCACACGGGCGTTTAATTTTGCATTTCGCCTCCATCGAAATGCGGCCGCCGCGGCCGGGATTCGATCCCGCGACGTCGTGCTTAGCAGCGCAACGCCTTAGCAAACTGAGCCACGTACCGCGGCGGGTTGCTAAATGGACAAGCCTGCAACGATGATGACCATAGCGGTAAATGGGTGGTCAGGAGCGCTTATAAGGAACCGCTTCCATTTTACGTCCTGGAGAAGGCTCCCCTTGGGTGTGAGACACTGGTACGAGGGAGTTACGGAAGAAATAATAACAGCGCTCGGTAGACAAGGAAACAAAGGTGAACACAACACTGGCACTTGCGCGCGTGTTCTCCTTTGTGTCCTTGTCTACCCAGCGTTGTTATTTCTTCCTAAACATGAATTTCCACCAACTCGCCCAACTTTTTCTTCGAGGGAGTTAGGTTTAGCAGTGAAAAGTCAGACGCACGATCAGAAATGATCTGTACAATTGATTACACATGCTCGGAAGCAGCAGACGCACACTATTTCGAAATCACTGTCATCTCGGCTGGACCGCGCAAATTGCATTCCGCGGCGCAAGGCTGACACTGTCGTGATGGGAGTTCTAGTACACGGCTCAGGATGTCTTTAAGGATTCAACTGAATGGTGTCTAGGCTAGAACAGTACTTGCCCAGAAAGAAAATGTCTGAATAAAAATGATCGATGCTGCAATAACATTTCAAAAAGAAAGGATTGTATTTATCTTAATAAAGCGAACAGAATTCAGAAGGTTCAGTTATTAAACGTGAATACTAATTATCATCGTAATACTCAGATCGCCAACAACGAAACGTCGCTAGCATGGCGTTGGCTGGCAGGGATTATATTTGAAAAATTATTGAGCCCGTGATTATTGAGTCGAGGACGGCAGAAAACTAGGTGGGGTGATGAAGTTAGGAAATTTGCAGGCGCAAGTTGGAATGAGCTAGTGCAAGACAGGGGTAATTGGAGATCACAGGGAGAGGCCTTCGTCCTGCAGTGGACATAAATATAGGCTGATAATTATGATAATGATTGGTTTAACCACAGGGAACTTCCGAGCTCATACTTACTCATTCTGTAAGCATGCATCGCATGCTGCATTGGAAAAACAATGGTATTTAATGCGCACTTTTGTCTTCCGTGGTCAGTGAGTATATATATTAGTGAACACAGGCGCATTTTTGTTCTACAAGGTTCTTTATTAAAAGCTAAAAAGCTATCGAAATGTTACATATAGGCTCAGAGAACGGGAAAACGATCAGCTCTTTATTACTCCAAAGTTCACAAGGCCTCGCACATAATAGAACTTGAAAGGGGACGTTACACTGTCTGTGCTACTTTCAGCAGTGTAGGGGTCGCTTCGTCTCATGGGGTCTCTCGTGCGGGATGCCCCGGAATTAACCTCAGCATGTCTTGATGTGACGGCGAAAAGTTACTTGCGGAATCAAAATCACTGAGCAGAAAAAAGCAAAAAAAAATCTGGCATAACTCGTACACGATGACGAAGCATGCGAATAGCCGAAACGCATCATGTATGAGGCGTCTACTGCAGCCGGCCTCCTCTCTCGCACTTCTCGCTGCGATGCCGTGAAGTCCGTGCATACGAAGTGGCCCATGCACAGTGACTCATACACAGCGACCCATGTTGACGTCAGAGAATTCATTCAAGAGTGGCATATTGTCAGTGGTCTATACCCAGTGGCCCATACCCAACTGGACATGCCCATGGAAATGGCCCCCATGTTCAGACTGGACCACCTTCTGGATCGGCCCACATTTTTCGTGGGATAGCTAGATAGCCGGAAATAACTGTAGTGTGACAATGCCATGAATGCTATTTACATTACTACCATCTCCGTACAATCACCGCGACCACGACCACGACTGACGTCAGATGAGCGGCGCCGATGAAGCAGTGTGCCCACAATGCCCCATCATCATACAGCTAGGACTGTTTCTTGTTCGCAGAGCGAAAATGGAAATTATTGTTTTTTCTTTATATTTGTATGAATTTTTGTATAGATTCGTATAGATCTAACAAGCTTTGAAGTGGTGTGGTTATGCGAAATATTACCAGCTCCGTAGGGCATGTACATGTCATAGTCATGCACAGCGAAGAAGAGGAACAAGAAACCGAAAAATGAAAGGTTATATTTCTTTTATTTTTTTAAGCCATGCTCCCCGTAGAAAAAGACGTCGCTAGTGAAAAAAAAATGGTTTCCTGACATCTCTTCAGCCATGTGCAGATCGTGCAGGTGTGAATGTACGCGTTACGCGCGCTTGTCTCCACCAGGGCCTTGCGGGCATCCGCACACAGTGCTGTGGTACAAGTATTGAAGTCGGTCTAGCAGCACATCGTATCTGTACCTTCCACTCCTGGCACTAAACGGGTCGCTCATCCTGCGTCCATTCAGATGGAGCTGACCTCGAACTATCCTAACGTAGTTTGGGTACAGATGGACGAATGCCTTCAGGATGACGACCTGCAGGATCGGGTGACACGGAGCTTTCTTCTGAAGGCAAGCTTCGACCATGTCGCACACGGCCACACGGATGGTTTCGTGGCGGATGAAGTCGTTGTAACCACTAGCCTCGCCTGGTTCCTTTCGTCTCACGAGAGCGGGTTCGTTGAAGTACGGGTCGGTTGTCATCAACGAGAGAAGAGCGTTCAGCACGACGCGAATACGGTGCGTCGGCTTCCAGCTGGCCCCTGGCCAGGTGCTGAGGATGCTGAGGCAAATCATGCCGCTCTCGTTGAAGTTTGGGCCGAAACGCACCCGTCCCTCGTCCGTGGTCATGAGGCGCACCTGCGGAGGCTTGGCGGGGTACTCGGGAGGGCACCTCATCACGAACCAGAAAAATCCACCCTCGTAGGGCGTCCCGGGGGGTCCCAGCAGCAGCGCCTGGATCATAGTAACGTCATCATCATGGGGTACGACATACGTTCCCGGAACTGGCTTAAGGTAGATGTCCACGAGGGCCCTCCTGGTCTCTACGAGGCACTGGGGGGACGGCTGCGTTCGCAGGCGCCTCATCGGGTCCCAGAAGCCCAGGTAGGACATCAAGACGGGTTCCGGGTCTTCCCTGTCTTCTCGCTCTTGAGCCATTGCAGGAGCTTGCTGACGAAAAGCACCGGCGACTAAAAATAACAAAAGGACGCGCGTATCACAAGCAGATGGTATGGTATGGTATGGTATGCCTTATCTGATGGCGCATACCCACTGCGGGGGATTGGCCAAGATTTGGATGGAATTATGCAATCTTTTTTAATACTAAAATCTGTAAAGCTAACTGGAGAAAATGAACAAACATAATATATTTAAGAATTCAAGAAAATCTATTTGAAGCACTTATAAATTCCTCCACGTCTGAGCAAATATCCCCGTGGCACTTTCCAAGAGAGGAGGCTCCTAAAGAAAGGATATTTAGAATAGAAAAGCTTAAACCAAGCTGTGTAAATTTTGATTCTAGAATATTTTTTCTTAAAGAAGAAAAACGGCGGCAGAATATGAAAAAATGATCTATTGTTTCATCGTTTCCACAGAATGGGCACAGAGGGGAGGGCACCAGACCAGCCCTGTGACGATAGAAGTTTAATATTGGTACCCGACAACGTAATCGGGTAAAGATGACTTCAGTTTTTCTGGTGTGAAAGGAATTTTTGGGCCAAGGGAATAGGAGGTGTCGATATTCTGAAAAATTAGCTACAGCTGGGTTCAAAAAGTTTTGAATAGTTGAATATCTCCTGAATCTAGTAGTCGTTAGGTAAGCTATTGTAAGAAGTAATCGTAATACAGGGCCACTGAGGGCCGCTCTCGCGAGACTGTCAGCCATTTCGTTCATGACTAATCCTTTATGTCCAGGCACCCAAAACAATCTCATTAAATTTATGTGGGCAGGCACTAGAAAATTAAATGTACGTAAAAGGTTAGTGACACTATTTGCTGTGAGCGAGGAACATAAAGATAAAGCATATGTTATTATTACTACCGCCGATATTGATGAATTTAGTTTGCGTAGGGCTAGAACTACAGCTAGATATTCAGCCAGAAATACGGAAAAGAAGTCCGGAATCCTGATTGCGAATGACCAATCTAGAGCAGGAGAGAAAATGCCAATTCCATATTTTTCTTCACACTGTGAGGCGTCTGTCGCAATCACCATACTTATAGATAAACTTAATAAATGGTCTTGTAATAGGCCGTTTAATATATTATAAGAAAGGAGTTTTGCGTTGTTTCGGTAAATGTCATCATATATGATTTGTAGATTCTCTCGCAGATCACAAATAGGCGGCACCTCCCAGATACGTACATTTAAGGGATTGAATAATGTTTGTACAAAGACCAACCACCTGGGGTGTGTGAAAACGAGGCCTGTGTACTCCGAAGGATAGTGCAGGCTGGGAAATGAATATGCATTCTAATCTCGTAATAGGGGATTCATACAACTTTAAGACTGTTTGTACCGTCAGTAAACGAAATCTATACAATAGTGAGGGTAACCTGACTTCTTGGCGTAGTATGTTATTGGCAACACATTTCGGTAATCCACAACACAGTCGTAGGGCTTCCCGCTCAAGCAGAACAAGGGGACGTTATTCATAAGCTGGCGCACCAGAAAATAACACACATCCAAATTCTAAAATGGGCCGCACATACATTTTATATACCATTAAAAGTGGATCTCTCCGCATTCCGGACCGACTGTTGCACAGCTTACGAAGCATACCAACGGCTCTCACTCCTTTTTCAACTATATGGTCAATATGGCCGAGCCAGCTGAGGGAACCGTCATATACTACACCTGAATATTTCACAGAGTCCACTTGAGGTATAGTCTCGAGGCGATGGGATAACGATATGTTAACAGAATTGTTAAGAGGGAAAACCAATATGGAGCATTTTCTAACGTTAAGTGAAAGGCGAATTTTGTTTAACCAGGTTTCTATGGCATAGAGGTAGTTCTGTAGTCGATAATATAGAGAGTGGATATCACTGTCTGATGCGAAGAAAGCAATGTCATATGCGTATACGTATGTTCGTACATCTTGATGAAGATGAATGGAACACATCAGAATGTTAAAAAGTAATGGTGAAGTGACAGCTCCTTGAGGAACACCACGTGATTGATTATAAATACTAGAGGAAAAGCCTCTTAGAGAGCAGTAAAATGTTCCTCCATTTAAAAATTCATCAATCCAGTTTGAAAAATAATTTGGAATATCTAGATTTCGCAAAAGTTTTCTACGCTGTCGTATGCTTTGGAAATGTCTAATCCATCGAGAGCACCTATTTGCCTCTGTCGCCGTGCTAATTTTATTCTACTTTCTAAGTCCACCTGAGCAGGCCAAATGGAACATGATGGTCGGAATCCAATTTGGCAGGGACTAAGCAAGTCTTTGTTCTGTATAAATTTAATCATACGGGCATGTAGAATTATTTCAATTAATTTAACCAAATTTGAAGTTAGGGCAATTGGTCTTATGTTATCTATTGTATATCCTTCCCCATGATTTTTAAAAATTGGGATGATTTTAGCGATTTTCCACGCAGACGGAATCCATGAAAACCGAATTGAGTAATTTACAACAGCTAAAAGGTCCTCAGAAGCTTCCTTAAATAAGATTCTGATCATAGCAGATGTTACCCCATCCACGCCGGGAGCTGAACCTGGAAGCCGCTCCACAATTTCAGCCAATTCCAACATAGAGATTTCTGTAAAATCATCTGATGCCCTTCGTAAGCGAGAACTAATCTCTAATCCCTTCGCGATTTCTTCTAGTGATTGTTTTATTTCATCGCTACTTAAGATTATAGAGTCAATATTAATTTGACGCGGAAGAACTTTTCTACTGCGGAGAAAACGGAACAATGCACGCTTATTTTTATTGTTAGACAAGAAATCAAAATGCTTACAGTCGAATTCATCTTTGGCTTTAGAGACTGTATGTTTAAAGACTGCTCGAAAAAATTTATAGTCACTCCAATTTTGCGGACTCTGGTTATGTAATAATTTTTTCCAAGCAGCTTTTCTCTTTCTGTAGTCTCGGGTGCATTCCTCATTCCACCAAGGGCTGTAAGAATTTCTTTTATTCAATCTAATCTCAAATTGAGCCTTTTTTCGAGAGCTTTCCAAAGCGGAACAGATAATCGTGGTTTTTTGTTCTGTAGGCGTATCAGACAGAGATGGAAGAACATTTCGTAAGCATTTTTTAAAAATGTCGTAGTTTATGAAAGTTCGAACCTGGTCACTCATAAATGTTACAGGACGGGCAACTTCAAATACTATTCGAACTGCTTGTCGAACATTCAACAGTCGACCAAGAAGTTACGGAAAGACTCGGGTCACAGAATGTAAGATCTATTGAAGAGTAAGATCGACCTCGCACAAACGTAATAGATCCGGAGTTAACACACGTTAGCCGATTGTCCAAAGACCAGTTCCATAATCGGGTGCCGCACAAATCTATTCTTAAACCCCATGATATATGGTGAGAATTGAAATCACCTGCGATTAGAATTTCACGTCCACAAGAGTTAATAACACTATCCAGTGTGCTGATGTCCTGTACGCCAGATGGAAAATATACATTAACTATGGTGAAGGGACAACATCCAGGAAGAACTAGCTATATCGCTAGCATTTCACACTCTGGAGTAGAAACTTGAAATGAAATTTAGCCTTATGGCAAATTCTAGATGAAATGAGTGTAATTAATCCGCCGCCTCTTGTAGGACGGTCTAAACGAAATGATCTGTAGAATTTTATTTGAGAAGATTTCGCAGGATTTAGCCACGTTTCTTGTAACATAATTAAATCAGGATTAAGTTGAGAAGTTAGACAAGATAAATCTACTGAAGCCGAGTATAAAGAGCGGCAGTTCCACTGAAGCACTTTTAGCGATCCTATGTTTTGGAAAGTGCAGCAGCCGAAACTGCCTTCTGTAGAATGCTTTGCTTTAGCACAGCACTGGACTGACTTTTCTTAGCTTTTGAGTGAGGACCGGGGGAAGTGTCTTCATTGATAGAATACATGGTTCTTTGATATGCTCGAGTATTTTGTTCCACCACTGTCATCTCCAAATCTGTGTTAATCAGATTACCAGTTGTAGGGTCCGTGGAAGAGGAAGTCGAAGGTTCACTATCATCATTGGAAGGAATGGTATTTGAGCTTTTATGACTAGCTTGGTGCTCAGGATCAACTGTTTGCGTTGTCACAGGAGTTGGACAGGTAGTTTGCATCAAATGAGACAAATGACTAGAGATGGCCTGTGAGATACATTCACCCAGGCTCATTGCCAACCGTTACATAGCTTTGGTAACTGCCTTTTCCACAGCGGCCTCTATAGTTGTAGTAAGGGATTGGTCCGTGGTAAGATTTTGTCTGCCTATAATCCCCGCATAGCCAGATGCCCTTTCTTTCACAATGTTAATTGCCTCCATCCTAGAGCAGCGTCGTCGGTCTAATATTTCAATCACTTGTAATTCTTGAGCCCTAACAGAACAGTTAGAATAATCGGCTGGATGATTTCCATCACAGAGACAGCATCGCTCTTCTTGGGCACTACAATCACTTTGAGCGTGTTCTTCCCCACATGCGCAACAACGTTGTCTAGACTTACACCCTGCCATACTATGGCCGTACCGCCAGCATTTACGGCATTGAAGCGGACGCTATGCCAGGGGTTCAACTCTGAACACAAGGGGCCACACCTTTAGTTCTGATGGGCAGGAAGTTCCAGCAAAAGTTGCAATCACCGATTCTGTTGGGACCCGCTTATTGTCTACCATTCGATTGCATCGGTAAATAGCAATTACTCCAGTCCCAGACAACCTCTCTAGTGTTTCAGCGGGAGAAAGATCAGCATCGACACCTCTGACTATTCCCTTAGTGAAGGCGAGACGAGCAGGGATGTAGGCACTCACCGGTAATGACGCGAAAGATGAACACTTAAGCAAATCCGCGAAACAGGTCTGGTCTGGTGATCGACACACGATACCTCCGCGGCCGAACTGCCACACTTCCGTGATGGTCTGGTATGAAGATTTAGCAGCCTGCAGAGCTTTCTGGATCGCCTGGGGATTGGTCAGACGTATAGAGCCTCCATTTGAAGGAACCAGAGCCACCGGGATGCTGCTCACACCCCTGCGGATGAACAAATCTAGAGGTAGATCATCCGTTGGAGTAGAGGCCGTTCAAGGGGAAAAACCCCCGCCGGGGGAGTTCTTGGACATTAGCCTAGGATGAAGCTGATGTTAGAGTAAGTGATAGCTCAATAAATAAGATTAGTAAAGCCTAATATTACCCAAAACCTGGCCAAGAGACAGGAGCCGCAGCGAACGCTTCCGAACGCCAGAGCACGCGCCACGTGAGCCTTCTACAAGCAGATGATGAGGATGATGATGATTATCCACAGTACAAATGGCACATACCCACCGTGGGGGATCGGCCAAGAATAGGGCGGTTGGGAGAAAATGGATTTAAAAAAATTAGAAAAAGACAAAAAGAAAGTAAAAAAGGAAGATGAATTCTGCGTGGTGTTCTAATTACTTATTATAATTGACTATTTTAGGAAGGCAGTCGATTCGAATTAATGATAAAGTTTTGCATTGCAGTGCAAACATTCTGGTGGCTGTACCCAAATGTGGAAGCGCCAAACGAAAGCAAGACGGGAGCGTTCATGCTGAGGCCAAGTTTGTTTAAAGGGTCCTCAAGCACCCTTTTCCTTACTGAGGATAATCGTCGGCAAGCAAGGAGAAAGTGATCAATCGTTTCTGGTTCGCCGCACTGTATACACACAAAGGAGATGCCGCCAAACCAGCCCCGTGTGTATAGAAATTTAGTGTCGGGACGCGGCAACGTATCCTGGTTAGTGTAATCTTTAATTTAGGTGTTGGGCAGAATTTACGATTCCAAGGGAATAGTAGATGGTGGTAGTCAGAATGCGAAGCCGTACTAGAATTATATATCTCAATCATCATTGTTAATCTCCTAAACCTAGCGGCAGTGATATAGGCGGTTGGGGGAACGGCAGGTACTAAAGGACCCCCCAGGGAAGCCTTTGCTAATGAATCTGTGCACTCATTCAAAGGCAAACCTTTGTGCCCGTGCACCCAAATTAAGCGAAGCAAACTCAAATGAGACGAAGCTAAAAGATGTAACTCTTGCAAAATTTTGGAGTCACTACGCGTTGTAAGCGATGAACATAGAGAGAGTGAGTCGGTGATAATAGCAACTGATGAATGAGAGGGGTTCAACTTCCGTAATGCTAAAATCACAGCTAAGAATTCCGCTGTGTAGATAGGAGTAAAATCTGGAAGTCTAATCAAATAGGACCAATCTAGCGATTGAGAAAAAATTCCTACACCTGCCTTTTCGTGGTTCTGTGATGCATCTGTAGCTATTATAGCATTGGTCTGAATATGACACAAGTTATCATCCAGCATGACATTGAGAATTCGTGAAGATAAAAGTTTTGCATTATTTGGGTAGATGTTATCAAAAATTATTTCTAGAGAGAGGGTAGTAGACTTGGCAGGAGTTATATTATAGAGCTTAACATTCAATGGCTCCAGTATTGCCTGCTCAAAAACCACCTGTGGCGTGTGAAAACGGGGCCAGTGGACATTAAAAAATAAAGTGGGCTGACTTATAAACACTGTCTGGTGTCTTCTGAAATGTGATTCGTGCAGTCGCAGAAAGGTTTGGACTGTTAGTAGTCTGAATCTAGCCATTAACGATGGCACTCGCGCTTCCAGGTAAAGCACAGCGTTCGATACGAATTTGGGGAGGCCAAGGCAGAGTCGGAGCGTATCCCGTTCTATTAAAACAAGGGGACAAATTTTGTACGCGGCACTTCCAGATAACAGAACACACCCAAATTCTAATACTGGCCTGACATACATGCTGTATATCATTAGTAGTGTGTCTCTTCGCATGCCAGACCTATTGTTGCTCAGCCGTTGTAATATTCTGAGAGCACGGCCCCCTTTTTTAGCAATATACTCAATATGCGGTAGCCAATTGAGTTTATTGTCATAAATCACCCCAAGGTACTTGGTTTGTTCAACTTGGGGGATGACTTTGTTCTGATAACAGAGAGTTAAATACACTGGACTGCTTAGCGGAAAGACCAGCACCGCACTCATGTTAACGTTCAGAGATAGGCGAATTCCTTCCAACCATTTTTCAAGTGTGTTGAGATAAGCTTGCAATTTTCCGTAAAGAGACTGAATGTCGTCTGCAGAAGCAAAAAATGCAATAACATCTGCGTAAACATATGTGTTTACATCAGCCTGACAAGGTATACCATTTAGTAATATATTGAAAAATAGGGGAGACAAAACGGCCCCTTGAGGTACACCCCTGGTCTATGTAAACCTTTTAGAGGCGATGCCATTCCTAACACAGAAAAATTCTCTCTCCCACAAAAACTCGGCTGTCCATCTTATAAAGTAATGTGGGAGATCTAGTGCATTCATTCTATCCAATAATATTGCATGCTCGACACTATCATAAGCTTTGGCAATATCTAGCGTGACCAGTGCAGCACATCGCCCGTGGCGCCGTGCAATATGAATTCTACTTTCTATGTCTGCGTGCGCACACCAGATGGACATGCCTGGTCTAAAACCAATTTGGAAAGGGCTGAGCAGTTCTCTGGTGTTCACGAACTTCATGATTCAGATATTTATTATTCTTTCGATTAGCTTAACAAGGTTTGACGTTAATGAAATAGGCCGAATGTTCTCCAGTGTATATCCACTACCTTGATTTTTGAGTAATAATATTACTTTAGCGAGTTTCATTTGCAATGGTATCCAAGCCTTCTCAATAGAATGATTAACTAGAGCCAATAAGACATCAGGATACTCCTTATACAAAATTTTTATCATTGCGGTGGTAACTTCATCCGGACCTGGGGCAGCAGCGGGCAAACTTACAACCACTGAGACCAATTCCGGTAATGACACATCTTCGAAATTGTCCACAGAGCCAAGCAATAAAGGTCGAAAAGGGAGACAAGATGAAAAGCGGCTCTCAAGCCCTTTGCCAATTTTTTCCAGGAACTCAGTAATTTCATTCGGTGTAAGAACAAGTGAGTCTGCATTGATTGCTGGTTGAATCATCTTCAGTGATCGTAGAAAGCAGAATAATGCCCCTCGGTTGCGTGTTTGGGACAAGAAATCAAAATGTCTGATGAATCAAAACTCTTCTTTCGCTTTAGAAACTGTACGTTTAAAGGTGACCGCTATGTATTTGTAATCATTCCAGTTTTTTGGACACTGGTTGTATAGAAGCTATTTCCACGCAGCTTTCCTCCGCCTAAATTCTCTAGTGCAGTCGTCATTCCACAATTTACTAGGGCTATTGCTTTTACTCGAACAAATTACAAATTCAGATCGTTTTTTAGAATCCTCCAATACCGAACATAAACTATGAGCCTTTTGAATACAACTCATATGTCTGATTGAATTAAACGCTGTTTTCAAACAAGTATTAAAACGAGTATAATTAATAAAACTTCTCTTATGAAGCTCCGGAGAGGTTAGCGGGCCTACCACTTCAATAACAACAGGCAGGTTGTCACTGTTTGTAGCGCAGTCAATCGTTGACCACGATGATACAACAATATTTGTTCCAGAGAACGTCAGATCTAAAACAGAGCGAGACTGTCCTCGGAGAAACGTAACGGCTCCAGTGTTCATGCAGGAAAGCCCATCATCTACTGCCCATTCCCACAGTCGTTTACCACACTGACCCATTTTGTATCCCCATGATACATGGTGCGAATTGAAATCACCAGCTAAGATTATATCTTTTCCGCAATTTGCTATAATTGAATCTAAGGAACTATTCTTCTGGACCCCAACAGGAAAGTAAGAATTTACGACTGTGAAAGGTCTACATCCGGGCAAATTTATTTCCACCGCAAGCATTTCGCTGTCTGGGGCCATTAACGTGAATGCTAACTTTGTTATGTGGCAAAATTTAGTTGAAATAAATATTACAATACCTCCGCCTCTAGTAGGACGGTCCAAACGAAAACATCGATAATTTCGCAATGAAAATTTTTTCCTGTATACAACCACGTTTCTTGTAAAAGTATGATATCCGGACAAAACTGATGTGTGAGATGAAGTAAATCTGTTGAAGCAGCAAGTATAGAACGACAATTCCACTGAAGCACTCTCATCAGCCCTTGGGCGGCGAGAGCACCGCAGTGGCAATTGCTCTCTCCAAAATAGTCTGTTAACTCGGCGCCATTAGGGCTTTTCTTAGGTTTAGAATGGGGGCGAGAATTTGAGCTAACATTAATGGGGGACCCGCGACGTCTGGGGGCCCGTGACTCCACATCCATAGTCGATGCATCATCCGATTCCAAGTTACTGGGACCAGCCATATTTGATTCCTTGTCCGTACTGACGATTGGCAGATTGGACATGTTGAGCTCAGGTACCACATTAGGAAGAGGTACAGAAGTTGCCTGCAGCAGTTGCGTTAATTGTGCGGACACAATTTGCGATATACAGTCAGACACACTTTCAACGAGGCGTTCCATGACCTTAGCCATTGACTATTCTACCGCGGTTGCAATCGCTTCTGAAATGGTTGAATCCATGGCAGCAGGTTGCCGCGCCACAACACCAGCGTAACCATGTGATCTTTCCTTTACGGCTACAGTAGCCTCTCTGCGGGAGCAACGCCTTTTATCCATTACTTCAAGAATTTGAATTTCTTGTGATTGGGAAGGGCAGTCAGAATTATTAGCCTGATGCGCACCTCCACATAGGCAACACTTCTCCGTTTGAGTTACGCACTCGTTGCCCGGATGTCCCTCACCACAGACGCAGCAACGAGGGCTAGACTTGCAGCCACCCGCACTGTGTCCAAAACGCCCACAACTACGGCATTGTAACGGGCGCGATGCCAGAGGGTCTACACGAAAAATTAGTGGCCAGATTTTTAATTCTGAAGGACATGATGTACCCGCAAACGTGGCAATCACAGATTCTGTCGGTACACGTACGTTATCAGCCACGCGGTTGTACCGATAAATGGCAATAACACCTGCCGCAGAGAGCTCTTCCAGTGTTTCTGACGGACTCAGTCGAGAGTCCACACCACGCACTATTCCCTTCGTGCATGCCAGATGAGGTGGAATGAAAGCGTTCACCTTAATGGAGCCAAACGAGGAACATTTTAGTAGATCTGCTACACATGCCTCATCTGGCGATCTGCAGACGATGCCTCCTTGTCCAAATTGTCGAACATCTGTGATATGCAGGTAGTGATGAGTCACAGATTTAAGATCAGCCTGAATTGCTTGCGGGTTATTGATTCGAATGGAGCCGCCATTTAAAGGTACCAGCGCCACCGGAATGCTGCTCACTCCACTACGAAAAAAGGCTTCTAGAGGCATTTGATGAGGAGGAACAGAAGCTGATGAGCGGCAGCGCCCCTGGCCAGGCGAGCTATTCGTTATGAGGACGGGCTGACTGTCTCAACCAAAACAGTACAGCCTTCTGTAGCTTATTGCCAAAAATCAAGCTTAAACCGCCCAACACTTAGCCGAGCACCCCATAGCGCTTACGTGACCACCAGATGCTTGCTTGTCTTCTTCCCACTGAGAGGACGAGAAACGAGGGACGCGCTCCGAAGCGTCCGAGAGCTGCGTGGGAGAATTGTTGTTGTTGTTGTCCTGAGTGATTGTGGCGCATACCCACAGTGGGGGATTGGCCATGAATCGGGTGGTTATATTCGGTGCATAAAAACAAGGGAATTAACGAATAGAATACTGGAGTTTAGACAGGAAAATTTTGTGTGGGAGAATCTGTGTGCGTTGCAGATGGCAGCAACCTTATTTCCTTTCTCGCTATATCATGGGGCATACCCACTACGGGGGATTGACCAAGAAGCCAGTGGCTATACGAATGGGGGAAGGTAAAATTGGAGAAAAAGCTATTTATCAGGGTAAAATTGTATTTTACAAGAAATAAAGTAGACAAATTCATCTTAGAGACATTTGCTTTGTCTCTAAGGCCAAGAAAAATGTATCTAATGTCTACTTTAGTTCTTGTACACGTTGTCCTTACAAACGTGTGCTTTAGGAAAGGTCAGCAAGATTATGGACAATAAATTGTATTCAATTTCAAATTACGAATTTGTAAAATAACAAATAATAAATAACCAGGTATTCTCCTTGTGTCTCAAAGGAATTCGCAGATGGCCATGCATACGTGTCTGTGGCTATACCCGATGTAGACAGCCCAAAGGAGAGAATATTGTCACAGTCTGAAATGATAAAAGAAGAGGACGTGGATGGTGGCCTTGAAGACAACAATGAAGATTTTCGCAACCGCTTCTCTACGCATGTTGGCAAATTCAAAAAATAAAACCACAGTTTCACAGTTGTAATATTATTAATAATATTATTTTAAATTTAACTTACCCTTTTTCACGTCTATCCTTTACTGTATTAACTTTATTAGGTTCATATTACTATTCCTTTCTAAGCGAGGCTGACTACCTTAGTATAGTTTACTTTATTTCTTTTATTATCGGTTTATCTCTCATCTTCAATAATTCATTTATTTTCCTTTTTATTACTCATTTATTTATTAACAAATTTCTCTCAATTTACAATAATATACCACCATGTTCGTGTTCTATCCCCCACAGTAGGTTTGTGCCATTATTTGAGGCTTCATCATCATCATCAGCATGTTGGCTCAGCCATTAAAAAGCCATCTGTAAATCCGCGTACGCTTCTGCGTTCCCGTAACATCATATTCAGTGTTACAGCAATGCCCAAATTTTAAAATAGAATTTCTAAATGATATTCCCTCTGGCTTTTAAGTAGACGGCAGTTAAATAAAAAATTATCTATGGTTCGAGGTTCTTTGCCCATAGGGCATAGAGTGGACGGCGCAGAGCAGACCTACGTAAATAAAAATTTAATGGCGGAAGACTGCAGCGTAATTTTGTGAGTTCGATTTCTAATTTATGTGCGGGAGACCATTGATTGTCCCATGGGAAAAGCAAATGGTCAACGTCTGTTTTTTTTAAATGTGTGTCTTGCCTCTTAACAGCTTTTATCAAAGAAAGACTTCTAAATCTAGCCGCGGTGATAAAAGCAGAAGTCGAAGTAACAGACGTGACTCGTTCATCTACGGATGCGTGCGCAAGTGTGTCGGCCGTTTTGTATAAACCAAACCACGATCACCTGGTACCCGTATCAAGAGTACCAGACGTAAAATCAAAGTCATTGTTGTTTTTAATACATTCAAAACTGTAATGTCTGTGCATAAGGGGAGTGCTGGGCACACTGACATGGAATCGGTCACAATTGAACTGTCGTATAATTTATTGTAAGTTTTCCAAGAGATAAAGTAATTGCTAATAATGCTGCCTCAAAAATGGCTGCAAAATTAGGAAGTCGCAATGAATGAGACCAGTATGGTGCCTCGAAGAAACGTCTACACCAGCTTTTACTTCACACATTGACGCATCCGTCACTATTACATTATTGTTTTTCAGTTGCACTGAATGTTCTTGTAACAGGCTGCTTAAATATCTAGTGGGCAGGAGTTTAGCATTGGAAAGAAATACATCATCAAATTCGATTTTGATAGTATTTTCGGGGAATTAGCCCGCCTGTCTAAACATTTAATGGTTCTAGTTGTCCGTGCAGAAAATCAGCCAGCGGGTTCTATAGAAGGGCCCATGTTTCATCAAGGAACGGAGATTTTGCCTTTGTAAATACAAACTACGTCGAAGGCCACAAAGCAATTCAATACGACCTCCTTCAACACGCTTGAACAAACAAGCCTAGCTTCGTGGCCGTTTCGCATACCGAAGGTGCTGGGTTCGATTTCATCCTAAACACCAATTTTCTTTTGAGCTCAATCACTTTCCTATGGTTACAGGAACCACCCTGAGGAATTTAGTGTCAATGCGAACATTGTTCGGCCTGTTAACGAATTTTATTAATTCTTCACTTCCATCGGGAGTTTTCGCTCACGTTCGACGCACGGTCAATGCACGAACAACGCCGACGACGCCGGACTTTCTGCGTAATGGGACCCTTAAAGCTATCGCTTTAAAATTCATGCTCTCTAGGACAATGAGGAGAATGACATGGCTCGACACTGTCGTATGCCTTATCTGTATAGAGAGTAACCAACGCTACATACTACCGCCTGTGTCGCGCAAGCTTAATACGTCCCTCCAAATCAACATGCGTGCACGACATCGAGCATCTGGGTATAAATTCAATCGCACAAGAGTTCAGCAATGTCTTCTCAGTTAACAACCACATTGTATGGACATATAACATTCCTTCTATTCGTCTCATAACATTAGACGCTATTCTATTGGGCCTTATGTGGGCCATATATGGAATCCCGGTCCTTGTTTCTTAAGTAGGCGGAGAATTTTAGCGAGCCTCTAATCTGGAGGAACACGGCCTTTCTTAAGGGAGTATATTTGTAGATATTAAGGAAGTCCTGTGGAAACACATCAAATAATATCTTTAAGATGCCCCTTGTGATACCAGCTGGACTGGAAGCTGAGGGAGCTATCAGTCGCACCACGTGCACAAGCTCTTCAATCGTTACATTTATAAAATTATTCCTAGATGCAAGCATAATCTATTATAAAACGCGCTGTACAAGGGCAACCTTGGGCCTTGATCTTAAAAAGACTTTTGATAAATCCAAGCACGCAACCATGGGCGCTATAACGTAAAATGATTCCAAACTGTTTTGATTCCAATTTCTGCAATCGGCCTCCACGATTGGTCCAAACATTTTCGCGCCACTCACAATTTTGCCTGTCTGTCACACTGCGTCACGAAAACCGCGATAGCTCCCCATCTGATATAACGTGTACACGCTGATTATGCATGATTAAACCCCACAAAATAAAAATACTCATTCCTGACTTGACGCCTTTTTACCATTAGCCCTCTGGTATTTGTTCAATGTTTTCTGGCCACGCCCACTTCGCCTGTCTCTCACGCAACGTCACGAAGCCGCGAAAACTCACCCGTCAAAGTGACGTGTACGCGAAAAAAATGCATTATTATGCCGAACAAAACTGAAACCTTTTCTGAATAGCCACAGACTGCCCCGTTCCAAAAGGAATAGAAGATGGCTGCCCACCGATCGCTCAGGCCCTCGCTACTCCTACCTGCCGGTGAGCATCTATTTATTTGCGCATGATAAACCTTTTGGCGTGGCAGTAAAACGTTATAGAGCCCTTTCGCATTCATACGACATCGCTCTGACAACTCTTCCTTGCTGAGGATCCGTTTTAGCGGCATTCTTATCCTTCCGTTGCACGCCGCCGCGATTTTCGACCAGCCACCGCAAGCTAAGTGAGGCGAAGTGGACCAATTCGAGAAGCCGGCACCACCCTCTTCATGCGGTTATCTATTTTCGCTGTGCTGGCTCGGCCCAATCGAAATCCTCTTCACTAGAGCGTGCTCCTCGCCTCTTGTCAGCCAATTAGATAAGAAAAACCACTGAGTGTGGACAATGTTATTGGTTTTGAAAGCGAACAAAGGTTACCTCCTATAAACGAGGAGAGTGTTTGATTGCGTTGTTCAGACAACGCTTCGGGTCACCGCCCGATGCTTGCTTCGGTGGTTACGTAAATTTGACGTCAGGAGTTTGGAATCAAAACAGTCTGGAATCATTTTACGTTATAGCGCCCCATATTGGAAAACATTGCACTAATAGGACTAGGGCAACGGACGTATAACTCTGTCATCTCCCCAATGCTGTTCAATCTCGTCTTGACTCCCCGAAAAACTAAATCACATAGAGTCCCTCAATCACACAATCTATGCGGACGATATTACTATCTGGGTCTGTGATGGTGGCGACGGATCAGTATAACAAAGACTCCAGATGGAATAAAAACAGCAGAGGAACAACTGATAGGAACAGGCCTCACATGCTCTGCAAAGAAATCCGAACTTATCTTATACCGCCCGACTCAGAGAGGCAGGCCTCCCAAAGCATACGACAGAAACGAGGCTCTTGAGGAAAACAAGCTACGCACCAAGAACGGGCGGAATATTCTAACCGTCAACCAGCTCAAGGTGCTGGGTCTAGTAATCGAAAACAAAAGTACAAACGGGAAAACCCTAAAGAAGTTAGACACAAAGGTAACAAACACCATGCAATTAATGAAATGAATGACTAACAAGCACCAGGGTATGAATGAAAAAAGTATCATACGGCTGATACCATCATTCGTAATCAGTCCGATCACATACATAGCAGCCTTCCACAATTGGTTTGCAGCTGAAAAGACGAAAACGAACAAGCTGATAAAAAAAGGCATACAAACTAGCACTAGACATTCCCATCAGTTCGAGCACGGATCTCTTCCTAAAGCTAGGCCTCCACAACACACTGGACGAACCCATAGGAGCACAAGAAACATCTCAGGCGCAACGACTAGCCAAAACCAAAACGAGGCGGCGTATGCTATGCAAGCTAAGAATGAATTACCCAAATCAATACGGGAAAAAGAGGACGATAACGAGAGAAATCCGTGGCGAACTCCTCAGTACTAAATATACCCAAGATCATGCCCCCAAAATATACCCAAGTTTACAACAAGGGCAGACGCACGAGTAGAGCAGAGAAAACGATCCAAAGCTGTGGGCCAGACAACAGAGCAACCTTCGAAGACGCGGCTGAATAGCCACACAGAAATAGCTACGTGGCAGTAGTCGTAGATCACACCCAAGAACCCCTTACAAGCGCGTCAGTTAATACCAAACATTCCGAGACAGCAAACGCGGTAGCCACTGCACTACAATTGGTCTCCACGAATGCTGAATACATCATTAGCGATTCTCAGGCGGGCATTAGAAACTATGCTAAGGGTAGGATCTCTCCTGAGGCGTGGCACGTCATCAAAGTCAACGAAGCAAAATTCTCCAGTGCAGAGAAGAACGGCAGGCAATTGCTCTGGTTCCCAGCGCATACCACTCCAGGCATTCCCGCAATGAACCCCAACGAGGTAGCACACCGCGAAGCTGGAGGTCTTACTTACTGAGCTGTGCAAGGAGTGACTTCCATTGGTCAGGGGAACACGGAGGAGGAGATCTGGAGAAAAAAGACAGACTAACAAGATTTAGTGATATTACAAAATTCTATAAAAATCGCAGGCGAATATTACCACCGCCTCACACAAAACTGAACAGAGCTGAGTCAATTGCTTGGAGATGATTACAAACAGAAACCTATGCAAGTCCCGGTGGAATTAAAGACTTTCTACCCCGAGATATACGCGAGCGATGTATGATAGCTATGAGAGTCTGCTAGAGCCAACCTTCAATACATGTTGTGGGGATGTAAAATATATCAAGATAAAATGGCAGTCTCCCCGGAAAATCTACGGGCGCTGTGGTCGGCCGCACTGCTCAGCTCAGAACTCCAAGACCAACTTTTGGGCCGTCCAGCGAGCCATGGAGGCCGTGCCGGAGCAACAGCTCGCAGTGGCCATCTAGGCGGCCACCAGTCCTGGGCCTCCCAATCGCCGAAGTCTAAAGAAAGTTATCTCACTCACTCGGATGCAAGCCTGGCAACGTTCAATTGTTTTCAACGTTTTCTAAGCTTCTGGCAATTCATTTCGTCCAATGATTCTAGCAATTATTTAGGCGATAGAATAACTGAGTCGGTATTCGTGGCCGTCGGTACAGCCTCTCGAAAGCGAAGAAATTGAAAAAGCACCTTTTCTTTATTGCCGCTCGCCGACGGAAAATTATAACGTTTCTCGTCGTAATAATTTTTTGCTAATGAGACCCGTTCGTTTAAACATAGCTACAGCATAGTCACTCCAATTTGTAGCACTGTGGAGTACACGCAGCCCACTTCTGCCAGTGGCTGGTTACTACGGCACAGCTCGTCAGGCGCGTCTCTGCAGGTGAAGTTGCCGTTGCACCGCACTCACGTAGCGCTGCATCACGCTCTCCTCGTAGTGCAGCGGCTCACCGGCATCGTCCAGGTTACGCGAGCACGTGTCCTGGTGCGCATCCTGCGAGACCAAATAATCTGCTTCGTCGTCCTTGCGCCTGCCTCCGGGAAACGCTGATGAGATGCTTATAGGCGGTTGTTTCCGTGGAGCTGCCGTAGTACTAGCTATGAAAGCACAGTGGCTTCAGCGAACCTGCAGTGTCTTACGTTAGCTCAGAAAGATGATCTTACCTATGAGAAGATTATATCTTTATTTTTGCACATTATTATTATTTACTGCTAAGTAAATACTAGTTAACGCGAAGGTGAACTCATTCCCGTGTAGTTTCTATGGCGAACCGTGGCCAATTTCGCCCTCGTCACATATGAGGCACAGCAACAACAGCAAACCAGGTGGAAGAAGGACACAAACTGAAAGAGATTTGCATACATCAACTGTCGTGCGATGAATACAGTCAAGGCGGTAGGTTTCGCGGTGAACTTGTCATTGCACAATTAAAAAAAAAAAACTGGACTAAGTGAACTGCGGTGCGATGTGCCATGTAACTACCAACATCACGGATTTGTATTATTGCGATAGCAATTATATGGACACTCAAAAGCAGATTTCGGCCGTCGGCGTCGCCGTCGTCGTCGCCGTCGCCGTCGCCGTGTGGTTCCGTATGACGTCAATGGAGATGAAATCGTCGCCGCGCGCGGAACGCTGTATGTGCGAGTGAAAGGGCGCGAGGGGCGCGCGCTTTCACGGGGAGTGAACGCACGGCGGAGAACAAACGCGCGTTCTGCGCCGTGCTCCCTTAAGGGCTGCAGAAGTAGGCGTCTCTTTCCTCCTTTACAATCACCATATATGTAGAGCAAACGCACCTTCTTCCGACGCGCGAGATGCCTTGGGGGAGGGGGGGGGGAGGGGGAGGGAAGGGAGGCGACGTTTAGCTGCGGCACCAAGTGCCTATTTATATCAGAGGCTCCGGCAACAGTCACCAACGCCGCACGCATTTTGAGCGAACGCGGGCGAAACGCCGACGGTGTCGACAACAGTTCTGCGTGTTGCCGGTGCTGCTGCATGTCCAAGTTTATACAGCTGATAAAGCTAATATCATTACTCTGTATAGCTCTCTACAAATTTGCTATCGCAATTGATGCTTCGCACTTTAGGTGAAACTGCGACAACTTTTTCTGCTACCCTGATTGTCTTTGTTTGTATTTTTTTTCCTGGATGACTGTTCTCGTGGCCACTCTGATTGATGATCGAGGCTCAACTCGCACCAAATAAAGCGCTAATCTTTTGCAACCCATGGGCCGACCCAGTCTATGGTACGAATGAAAATAAATACTGATGGAAATCAAACTGCAAGTAATCAAGCAGAAATACACAGTTACATGAATCAGTGCGCAAGGAAATAACCTTCAATCCTGAAAATAGTGAACTCCGGGTGTCTCGAATCCCTTAGAATGCGGTTTCTGGCCATTGCCCTTCAAACATTCCCACCACTTTCAATGTTCAACCGAGCTGGTCGCTATGGCACAGGGGTGGATGCTCACTGTTCCTGCCATCTATTCGTGCTGGTACTATAGTGGGGAGCTCCCTCACGAAAAGGCTTCTTGCTCCACAATCCTCAAATCAGTATGAGGGCAACGCAGTTACGCGAGCCGTTCAGTGCACCACTTTATTATGCCGATAGTATAGACTAACGTTATGCCCTTTCAGTAAGACCACTGGGCAGTTAATCCATAAATGCGAAGAGACGTATAGGAAAAGAGATTTCCCGCACAACATCCCGTTGCAAAAAATTTTGCAGATGGTTAATACGGTCATTAAGTATGAAATATAAGCATGGGGAACTTTCAAGGCGTTTCTTCTGTTACGAGTCCGATGTGGGGTTAATTTCAACAGGCGTGCTATGAGGAAGTTGGGCACCGACCTGTTTTCCCTGACGCTAGCATACAAGGCACGACGTACGTGTTGGGATATATCCATGACTGAAATAGAGTTTGGGGGTTATATATGTAATATATGTAATCGGTCTGAATAAAATAATAACCTTTAAGAATTATGTGTTGTCACGAAAAAAAAATCTGATACCATATTGCAGATGATATCTACTGTAGGTTTAGCGTAGTGTAGGTGTCATCAAATTATGTGTTCTTGTTCTCCAAGACATGTTGTGGTCAGGTGATATTGACATTATGTATACTAAAATGGTTCGCTGAAGTGGCTCAAGAAGAATTTATGAATACGATCCGTTTCAGAGACATGTATCTGAAGTGTTAGCAGAGAGGGTGCGACAGGAATTCGAGTTAAAAGAAAAAAATTTGCTGGCAAAGATTCGCACCAGTGACACTTTAACTACTGCCACTTGTTTTAAAAGATGCACACGAACGTGTCTAACAAGGCGACGCGATGTTGTGTCCACGGAACAAGCCTGAGCTTCTAGCGATAAAATCTTGCGCAGTGCACCATAGATTTAGAGGCGACTATACAATATACCATAGTGCGTGCAGGGAAACGACGTACTGAATGCGTTGAAAGGACCTCTCATTGTAGGTCTGGGTGCATTGGTAAATCTATAGCTAATTGTCTTGACAGACAGCGCGGCAAAATAGAGGATGCAGAAAAGGTCTGTTTAAATGACGGTGCGGTTCAAGAGGGAGACTGCGTTGGAGAAGACCAGTTGTACGAGAACTGGAGTTCAGAAGAGCTTAATTTTTGCGCTAGCTGACACGCTATAGCCTAATTGCCGCGATGATCAGGGCAATAAACTGAAGTTTCTGCGCTCACAAAAAAGTCACAGGCCTGCGCGGCACACGCTGCACAGTCACAGCGTAAGCTGGTGGAGCGGCTCAAGAGTAGCTCCAATTTGGGCACCACGCACAACAGGGTCTTCGCGGCAGTCTGTTCGCCTCGTGCGCCGCGTTTTCAGGCACCTTAACTAGATGGCGCAACCACACTGACGGAGGCTCGGCAGCTCGGGAGCACGTTGGTTGCGTGCCTCGTCTGAATCGCATATCGTCGTCTACGCCTGCGGATGCCGCGTTTTCCGGCATCTTACCAAGATGGCGTCACCATACTGGCGGAGACTCAAGTCGTCTCCCCCTGCGTGCTTGCATTACAAGGCTATTTCCCGCGGCCGGACGGAAAGCGCTTGCGTGGCTCAAAGGTAGAGTATCCGGCTCCCACAGAGTGGGCGCGGGTTCGATCCCGGCAGGAATCGGGTACTTTTTTTCGCGTTTCCGGCGATAGCGGTTACGCGGCAGGAGCCGCCGGCGGCGGCATCATCGCGACCCGAAACGGCTATTGGAATGAGCCCATAACAGCTTACGCTGTAAAACTGCTGCTCCCATCCACGCTGTGAAGGTGGTTGGACAGCGAAGCTGTAGACGACACCCACAACGATTACCCACTGTGACGTCACTTGAATTCACATACGTGGCTCTACAAAGAGTTAAACCAGAGAGAAGCGAATTGTACTTAACCGCACCCTTTATTACTTAACGACAATATAGTAACGCTGTTCTTCTGGTGTCCTTACTTTCCGTGGTCTACCCATGGTATCCAGGAATGAACTGAATGAATTGCCATACCGGGGTGACGTCACTACGTGATTTCTATGCTGTTGGGTGCTTTTCCACTCGGAGTAGCTTACGCAACCGTAATCTTTACCTGGAAATACACGCGGGAGAAGGAAGGAAGCAAGGAAAACATTTATTTGGTCTTGTTAGTTGTGAGTTGCCTCACAAAGTGAGCTGCTCCCACGTTGGGGCCGGCAGGCAGAGCCTTTTGGCCGCGTTGTGGACTTGCTGGACGGCCCATAGTTGCTCGGCCCATAGTTGCCTTTAGCCTGTCCCGATCCTTGGAGAAATTTTCGTTGGTTCGGTTGCACGACCAGAGCATGTATTTTAAGTCAACTGGTGCATTGCAGTCTGCACACTGTGTGTTAGGATATTTGCCTGCCATGTAGAAATGTAGTCTTCTTGGTGTGGGATAAGTGTTTGTTTATAGTAGTCTGAAAGTAAGTGCCTGTGGCCTTTTTAATGTGGGGTGTGGGGTGCTAAATTCTCTTCGGCTGAGATAGAAATGTTTTGTGAGCTCGTTGTATGTAGAGGGGGCATCCTTGTTCTCGCGGAGATGGTTTGTACCCTCGGAGGTGGCGTCGTGGGGGTCAGTTCTCGGGCGCTCTCATGAGCTATCTCATTGAGATTCGGGGGGGGGGGGCTTCTATATATTGCTAGGTGTGCTTGGAACCAGCATAAGGAGTGGTAATAGAAATTGGTCTTTTTGATGATATGTAATGCCTGTTGTGATATTGTACATTTCTGAAAAGCTCGGACTGTACTTCATGAATCGCTATAAATATATGGTGTATTTCTTTCAGTTAGTGCTATAGCGCTCGCTACTTGCTCCGCGACCTCTGGTTTGTTAGTGTTGACCGTGGCAGAGTTTATGGTTTTAGCAGCACAACAGTGAAAGATTTTCTTTCCACATGTCGGGCGGCGTCTACGAAGCAAACTCTTTGCTTTTCTATGCGAATGGTGCGGAGTAGGCAGGCTCCTCTGGCTAGTCTTCTTTCTCGCTACATTGTGTTCAGGGTTCATGTAGCGGGGCAATGGTCTGACTTCATATTGTTTGCGAATGTCCAGTGCTATATCTGCATATAGGGAGTTGATCATTGCTGCGTCAAAGTCTAGTTCTTGGAGTAAGGCTCGACCCGACCTGGTGTTCGATAGTCTTGCGATTTGAGTTCTTTCTTGTGCTTCTGCAATCTCGTCGAGGGTGTTACGTACGCCAAGTTGCATTAGGCGTTCCGTGCCTGTGCAGTTAGGGATACCTAGCGCTTATTTGGCTATCTTTCTGAGCTGGACATTTAGCTTTTCTTTCTCCGAGGCTTTCCACTTGTGCATTGCCGCTACGTACGTGAAGTGGCATAAAGCGAAGGCGTGCATTAACCTAAGCAGGTTGTCTTCTTTGAGAACCTGTTGTCTATTGGCCACTCTTTTGATCAGTCTCATAGCGTTGTCTGTCTTGTTAATTAGCCTGTTCACCGCCTTAGTGTTGGCTCCGTTTTCTTCGAGTACCATGCCAAGAACTCTGATTGATTCCACTATCGGAATTGTGCCGCCGTTTCTAGTGCGAATATTGATTTTACGGTCCTTAGCGTAGAACCATTCTTTCGGCTTCGGTCCGGGTCTAGTTGGGGTGTATAGGAGTCGTTCTGATTTTGCTGTCGAGCATCTCAGGCGTGTTAGTTCCAGATATTCTTCAATTGCCTAGAAGGTATCTTGTAAAGTCGTTTCAATAAAGCCATCGCTACCACCGGTGCACCATATTGTGATATCATCTGCGTACATTGTGGACTTGATGCCTTCCATAGTGGTGAGTTTTCTGCCTAGTCCTACCAGGGCTAGGTTGAATAGGGTAGGTGAA